>NW_009921499.1:72214-73643 GCF_000696875.1 Nestor notabilis | reverse complement strand
AGCAGGAATCACTAGACTGCTTAGATGGAGCTGAGCTGCTGACTCATTGTAATCATTTATATTTAGTAAAGTCTATGGCTCAGTGTGGCAGTTACGTATTAACTTATCCAAATCATCCAGAACTGTCATCTGAGTTGCATAAGCAGAGAGATTATGAAATCCTGCAGGAAATCCAAGACATAGGCAAGCTTTATTTTGATTAAAATTTCAAGAAATAGTGGAAAAGCTCAAAGTAGGCTTGATGTAATTTATAAAGAAATACTACATCTGATAGAAATGCTGGAATCACTAGATAGCTGTCCAAATGCAGCAGTTACGTGAGTTTTGGTTTTCTTTTAGGTGGTATTTGCCAAAAATATTGCAGGTAGGAAATTTGAGGTACTTGAAAGTATTCAAAGCAAACAAACAAAACCACAAGAAAGGATAATAGCTCAAAAAAGAAACCTAAACCTTAAAGAATATTACATATATACTGTTGAAGTCCATCTAAAAATGGCTGAGTGTTCTGGATGCACAAATGCTCATTGAGTCTTAAAGTTAAAATCATGGAAAACCAGACAAGGAAACAAAAATGAATAGATCATCTTAATGCAGATTACCCTTTAGGTTTTAGAAAGGTACATGACCCATCCAAATCTCATAACTTTGTAGAATCATTTTTATTCCTTCAGATTCATTTCATATATTAAAAGCATGACTCATCCATACCGAGCAGGAGAAACAGATCTGCTTTATTATACAAAGCACGAATTAGTAATCTGGAAGAAGCAAATATATTGGTTCTTCAAGGGCATTTCTGATTTATGTCTGCAGGCAAATCCAGGGACATAAGGATGTTAAATCTAAAAAAAATGGATTTACTTTTGGTGCTTTTATAACGGTATTAATACAGCACTGCTGGAACTATTGTTTGCATGGGTTTCTTCTGGCTTGCTCTCTTTTTTTTGTTTTCTGTTTGCAAAGGGCAGGAGAACAAAATACTTGATTTAGCATAACCTTGTCAGTGTTTTGTTAGGCTGCCTTCAGTCACAGAGGCATGCCTGCTAGTGTGGTGTAGCCCGTCTCTAATGATTTTTGATGTGGTTATCCTTAAGAAGCTATTTTTCTGTGAACTGCTAGAAGATTTTATATCCTGAAGCATCTCTACTTTCTCCATTCATAACTAAATTGGAACACTCAATTTTGAAATAATAGTTAGTATGATTTATTATTTACCAAGGCAGCAATGAAGAAATGTATTTGAAAAGAAGCCAGTAGCAAATTACAATCGATTTGCACAATATAACAAATAAAATGTTTTATGGAGGCAGACTTGTTGTTTCAAGTGATATGTGATCCATAATAATATCTCCAAGATGCCTGCTTCTTTATTACTGTCAACTATTCATTAATCATCATTCTACAAAAAAGCAACTACACCTCCTTTCCC
>NW_009921499.1:60659-72183 GCF_000696875.1 Nestor notabilis | reverse complement strand
CTCTTTCCCCCCATTCAGACGTCTACAAAAGGGCTGATCATGGCTCTGCAGTTTCTACCTGTTTTTGTTTCAGAATGCTGTAGCTGAAGTAAAAAACACCCACAGAACTTCAAGAAATCCTTTCAGATGCCCTTGGAGTGAAAGCAGATAAAATTACTTACCCTGTGATGGAATCGTAATAGTGATTATAATGATGGACTACAGTAACCAGACGTGTTGAATGGTGGCTGTCAACAAATACAAAAACTGGAGTGACTAATGATGCACAAATAATTAAATCCATGCTAAAATAATATGTGTAGTTAGAGATTCTTACAGCTGTAAGTTCACTAGAAAGTTATTCATGTGCATTTTCCAAGAAGGTAAACCAGTGTATTTTTATAACAAAAACAATAACAAAAAAAGGTTAAAATCTTCTGCTGTGCTTCTCTTTGGTTTTCACCCCAAACACTGCTAACCTGCAGTTCAGTTAACACAGCGTAAGTGCTTTATTCTTCCAAGTGCCAAGAATGTTGCAGCTACAAGCTTTTGAGTTAATCCATAATATATTTTCCAAAAATATAATTTGGCTCCAAGATCTTCATCTTTCCATACTTTAGTGTATGTTTTCATGGCTGTTGGTGTATTCCTGCGGAAGAAAAGACAGCAGAAGCAAAAGATGCCTGAGCTGCAAAAAACTTAGCCCAGAGATAATAATGTGCCTAAATTAAATAGGCAACTAGATAAAGAATAGGAAGCTGTACTGAATCCTTTGATACTCAGTGAGTGTGTTTCTCAGTTTGTGCTGGACATTTCACTGCATCCTTTAGATAATATAGATGAGTTTTAGAAGGATGAATTTTCTCCCTCTAGTAAAGTATAAATGAAGGATTAGATCTGCAAAGATGTTTAGCATGTAAAGATGCAGATAAACGCTAACAGCATCATCAGCAATCCCATGTTTAGGCCAGTGAGTTTATTCAGAATTAAGTCCATTATCCATGTAATTCACTTCTGAAAGTATCATCCATTGCCAAGCTGGATGCTTAAATGCCACTGTAAATCTGGCCCAAACTATCTTTATTGGTTAGCCAAGACTGAGGAAGAACACTGAAAAATTTACAGAATACAATGATAGAAATAGAGCTACTGGTTTACTTTATCCTTGAAAAAAAGCACAGACTACTTTCCAAACATAGCTCGTTACTGTAGAGGAGATCATTCTGCCAAAAAAATGTAGTAGAGCAGTAAGTTATCTAAAAAGCCTCAGGAGCTTCTAGACCAGACAGCACAATCTGTTAAGCCAGGTCTTTGATAGGCTATCAGCAGACAGAGAGCAATCTGTCTGTGTCCTTTCCCGCTATTGCTCTCCCAGGCTGCACCTTGGTTACTATTCCCTGAGTTAGTTGCATTTCTATGCATATCCATGCATTTAGTAATCCTTCATGGATTTGCCTTGCATGAATTCATGCAATCTATTTTGAACCAGTGCACAGTCAGTATGAAAATGCAGGGTTAGCACCATTTTTTCAGTCAAACGGACCTGGAAACCGCAAAATGCAACTTTAGTACCAATTAATTAAACCATCAGCAAAAGGCTTAACCACTTTTCTTGCTATATTGTGCTACTTACAGAATGAAAATAAAAAACAGCCAGTACATCAAGACTATTAAAGAACAAATAGATAGGCAGTAACTTCTTATTCAAGAAAAACAAGTTTCATTGTAACCAGTGGAACAAATAAAAACCTATGAAAACCTGTGAGAATGTTTTCTGAGACAGATGTGACTGAACAGCATTTTTATGTAACTGTAAATAACCACAATAATTATATATTAATGTTGCTATTCATTGCCTTTACTGCAAAGGGTTCAGGGGAGACAATGTGGGAAGAAACAGTATGAAAGAGCGTAATTCCACCAGAGCAATGTCTTCCAAATTTTTCTTAGTCGTTAAATTTCTATTTGCATGAGAAATCTTTCATAAGAAAAAGGGCAGCACAGGGATTTTTTGTTTGAATGACAGTCATTTGCTTTTGGAGGACTTTCTTGGGTTTTTCAAGTCTTTCATTTCAGAATTAAACTCTGCCACTTGGACAAGGCAGACAGGCAGCTAATTAGCCAAAAAATGGGCTTTGAGAGCTCTTGGAAAAAAATTTCACACTTTTGTAACTAAAATGATTGCAGAGGATATGGTATTGATTTGATAGTTTTTCAGCTGAAAATGTTTGCTAATTGGAGAACCAATTCTGCATTTTTATTCCCAGCACAGAAGCAAGAAGCTTCTGAATTAAGCATCAAGAGCAAATACTTGCTGAAGGAAAAATAAATCCAATAAAAACCCAGGATGCAATACTGGATGAAACAGTAGCCTGTCAGCCTTGCTTTTTGGCCATTCTAAAACTGTCCTATAAATGGGCAGGTAGAAATAGTCAAAAAAATGCATCAAAAAATTACTACCTATGAATGCTAGTAGGCAATTACTGCTGGCCAAGCTAATAACATTTTTCAACTATTGTTTTAATCAAAATGGTCCATGGGATTATAAGTACCACTGTTGTAATGATTAACAGCCAGATACAAACCCTTCTGATGTGTTGCCTTGCTTTCACAGACTTGACTCTCTTTTCTGGTAAATCTGGAAATGGGTAATGAGGAAGACTAACAATATTAAATGCTTATTTTTTTCTTTCTTTAAATCCTTAAAAATTCCAAAAAAATACCTGAACAATATGAAATTAGGTTTAGATTATTTTTAAAATGGGTGTCTTTTAATTTTCCTCTAGATAACTATTTCATCAGGCAGTGTTAATCCTGGGGTAATGCTCTATTCAGGAAAGATAAATCACAGCTCATTTCTGTTTCACATGTCGTTCAAATAGCAAAAAGTGTTTGGTGATCTATAGGAGCTGAATGTTTGCAGGCTGCTGGTAACTGCTGACAAATGACACCAATCACTTCCTTACATCTGTATCCCCCTCTTTGAATTTTCTTAGGTTTGGGGATTTTTTTATATATAAATTTTCCGCTCTGTTCCAAATCAAATATTGACAGTTCTGAAAAAGTGGCAGGCACTGTCTCAGGTAATTTCAATACATATATGTCCAGCAGCGCAAGTACAAAAAGGAGCTATAGTAAAATCTCAGCAACAGTACGCTGCCAGCTCATCCCTTTCCTCTCCCACCCCCAAAACTAGTATCTGTGGAGCTACAGGATGCTTGCTAGGAAGATAACATAAAATATAGAAGTATGAATAAATACAAGAGTTCTTGTTTTCTCCAATCCCTATGCCTTGTTCTGTTCCATATCCCTTTCATGTCACTCCATTCATCCCTACTGTCTCATTCCTTTTACTAGTTTTTCTGTTTTTTCTCCCCTTCCTTTGTTCTGGCCTTTCGTCTCCTGGAAAAGCATAACTTCTGTTCTACTCATTTTTGCCCATTCATTTTTCGTTTCTTCATTGTCTCTTGACTATGTAAGTCTCCTTCCCTCTATCCCAGAGATATTTTTTTGTTTATTTCCTTCCCTATGTTCTGCATGCCCCTCCTTCTGTCTCTAATTCTTTCTGTTTCTTTGTCACATGCACTTTGTCTTACTGACCCCCTTCCTCTGCATTATGTCTCTGTTCTTTCTTTTTATGGCCTGATTGACTTCTTTCTTGTGGCCTTCCACATAATTGAGTTCATTCTTTTCTGCCTACCACAGCGCACAGCTGGCACATCCAGCTCTGTCCCGTTCTTCCTTAGTTCTGTTACATCATTTCAGCTTCTGGACTTCACCCTTCCACTGCCTCCCTGGGCTGTGCCTAATGCTGCTTTGGTTTATTCTACTCAAAGGATGTATAGGAGACAGTTACCTAAAAGCAGGGCTCATGCCAGAGGCACCAGCCATGCTGAGGTACCGCTGCAGCTCAGCATCCTCGCCCTGTCAGTCAGAGCATGCTGGGGCTGGCTGTGAGGAAGGGAGGAATGGTAGCTGGTGCCTGCTGGGCTTTGATTGTTTTGCACTTCCCAGGACTGCAAGACACGGAGCATAATTAGATCAGCAATGAAGCTTTTTACAGTTTGGAATCATCTGTTAGTCCCACTGATGGTTTTGTACAGTGAAGGGTTGATTTTATATAGAAAGTTAGTGAATTACAGTATGTCAGTCATAATAATTAACAAGCTCTAGCTTATGCTTACTGCAGCAGAATGGTGAGGGTTGGTTTTCTCCTTAGGTCAGTTCTAACTTGGATAACAAGTATCTGGAATTTTACTTTCACATGTAAAGCCTCTTCTGATATGTGAAGGTCCATATTGGATCCAGAGCCTAGAGCAAAAGCCTGGTATTGCTAAAAATCTATATGCCCTGGACACCGGTATGACTTTGGTATGATGGCTGCATCCATGAGCACTTTTGTTCATACTCTAAAATTCTTTTCTGCTGGTTTGTTTTCTGCTCATGACTTAACCCAGCGTCCACTCCATGATGCCTGAGCACCATTTGGGGATTACCATAGGTGAGGAACTGCCCCTTACTAGGCAGCTGGGATA
Organism: Nestor notabilis; assembly: GCF_000696875.1. Classification (NCBI taxonomy): domain Eukaryota; kingdom Metazoa; phylum Chordata; class Aves; order Psittaciformes; family Psittacidae; genus Nestor; species Nestor notabilis. The sequence goes on along the minus strand of NW_009921499.1, from coordinate 67,669 downwards.
GACCTGCCCTGCTTCAGGAGCAGGAGGAGTTAGCTGTGTGGAAACAAGTTGTCCCTCTTAGTTGGCCTAAGGGCCTGAATATGGTTCCTGGATTATTTCACTTACTGCTCTTGGTAGCTGCATCTCATCTCTTGGGTTCAGAACTTTTTAATTGTAATGTTTATTGCTCATGTTTATCCCACAGCTCTACTTATTTGTATCAAAGGTCAGTCTAATGCACTGTCACCCCTCTAGAGCATTACTAAGTTCCTTGGATGCTCATAGCAGAACTAAGTGACATATTCTCCAGATCGTCTGGTTCAGTGGAAGTGGTCTCAAACGAATTGTCTGATCTTTGAATCACCTTATGCAGACTTTCTGTTTGCACAACATCCTTTGTCAGCTGTTACATAGAGAACCACCTTCTTTGTTGCTTGTTTGAGCTTCATGTCTGACCTCATGTGATGCGATAATTCTTGTGTGCAAGAAGCAAAAATTAGCTGACTGTGGTCTGTACTCTCTCATTTAGGAATGTGATAGAGAGCACAGGTCCAGCACAGACTGTGGGGAGTGTCCTCTGTTTATCTCTCACCATTGTATTATCTGCCCATTTCTGCTTTTAATTTCTTTTAAGCAGAAAATATGTGGGGTTTTTTTTTTTCAGTTTCACAGAATACTCCTATTTAGGAAAAGTAATGTGTTACTTTGAATCTGGTCAAAGTCAATTCTATAGCATTCTATGGACTTGAGTTCAGGCAAATCATTCAATGTGGTCATTTTGTGCCTGGAGTCCCAGACTTGCAGAGAGATAGATTTAAATATGCCAATAGCAACAGAATTTTCTAAGAGCTGAATCAATTCCTCCTTCCTTCCCCGTACTGGTGTAGTATGTGGATCTATTATTTCATGTTGTTTATGAGCTTTGTTAAATTGGTAGAATAAGCAGCAGCAGACCTGTATGAAATGTTTATTTTTTTATATATATACCAAATAGTTTTGGGGTTTTCCCCTAGTAAATGTGACTGTATAAATGTCTGTACTGTTTTTGTTTGGATGCTAGTTTGCTTGGATCACTCTCGCCCATCTTGCACAGTGAAAGTCTATGCAATGTGGTTAATTTACGTCAGGCCAGGTGAAAAAAAGACAATCATAGGCAAGACAAAAGGTTTTAAGTTCCTTACAGAAATCAAATTTTTGAGTAAGAATTCTCTTCTGTCGACTGTTTATTCTATGTGGCTTTGAAATGGGAAAGACCTTCTAGTGTCAGAAAGCACTTTCCCACGCTTTTCTGTAGGGAGGTCATAAATTGATCCCATGTTGTTAGGTACTGAAGTAAGAAGCTTACTTTCCTGCCTCCCCCCAGGATAATGTTAAGAAACCTAGTTTAGAATTGTTCTGGGTTTTGTTTTTCTTGCACGTTACCAATAGTGCAGATACTTGTACCAGTGCTATTTCTTAAAACATTTCCAGTAAACTCGACAGTCTAACAAGAGTGTTCCTGTCCTCATCAGAAATACATGTGTGTATAGGGTGCTTGTCATTGACCCATCTCCTTCACCTCTCCCTCAGGAAAAGAAATTATACAAACTCTTTATTTTATGTGGAAGTTAGTAGTGGATGTGTTTGCTAAATGTTATGTTCTACACATCTGAATTTTTAAAAGTTCAAGATGACAATGTGAATCTCAGTAGTGATTTCAGCTCTCCCCTTTCTTTAAGTACTGTTTTATTCTCAGAGGTGGATCCCCGTGTGCTCTTGCATTTGAAGTAATTCATGTTAGTGTTTAAGGCAGAAAGCATTTGTGTTCTGCCAACATCCAGGTGATAATGTAGGAAATTATCAGCAGATCTTAACTCAGATTTTCATTTCAGTAAGACTGTCTCAGAGTGCTCTGATTACAAGGCTGTGGTTAAGGTGTCTTTGTTCTAATCTCAGCTGTCTCTGTTAGCTGCCAAGAACAGGCTTCTGACTTCTTCCCACCCACCCACTCCCATTTTTTTAGCTCTAGGTGCTCTGTTACAATGCCTCCTACATAGCACGGTAGTGATGATTCGTTCCTAACATATAAGGTGCTTCCACACCTGACTTGCATTTCAAGTTACAGACAAATGTGGTAGTTTTTTTCAATGCTTTATATTGAAAAGATCTTCAAAGTATGTTATAACCTTTAGCAACAGGGTTATCTGTTTCCTTGCAGGAAATTAGGAACCTTGTCCACTTTGATTCCGTGTTTGTTACAAGGAGCTGTATAGTAATTTGAAGATACTTTTTGTAAACTCAGTGCAGATAATGGAATTCTGAAACATATATTAATGTCCACAAGAAAACAGGTCCTCTGTACAGGGCTACTGGAACCTGCATTTCTTGGTCACTATATAATGAACACTTGCAAATCATTATAATCTTATCAAGCACTACCCAAAAACATGAATGTTAGGTATGAATCATTTATGCATTCACCTACCTACCAATGAAAAGTAAGTCAACCTCTTATTTAGAATAAAATCAGCTCTGCCAGACACATATATTATGGTGAAAGAATCAAAGATGTGATGGCTAAGCTATTTCTTCTAGCAAAACTCTTGACAAGGCAATTCTAAAATAATATATTTATATACTTATATTTAAGTATATTTGCATGTAAGTAAATACAACTGCATATACATTATATATAAATAGTATTCTTATATATAGTACATTTATATAATACACAATTTATGTAATAAATACATATCAGTTTAAACACATTTACAGTTTTGTTCTTTTGACTTGAAAAACAAACTTTTTTTCTTTCACAGACTTAACAGTGATTGGTACACTTGAGAATACTTTCTCTGCTGAGATTTACAGAACACTAGAGCCTTCTCTCATTCATTGGGATGAATTGGTCAAAGGAATATTGGAGTATATCCATAGCTCCCATTTAAAAACTGGCAAATAAATTTTGAAGTATTAATCTTGGAACTTCTAACTGGATAAAAGACTTTGAAACAGGACATTCTGAAATTTATACCAGAAAAAGATACCAGGTGTTATCTAAACTACCTCTGACAGTACATGATGGTAGCTGTGCTGGGTTGACTCTAGCTGCACCCAGTTCCCACCAGAGCTGCTTTATCACTCTCTTCCTCAGCTAGACAGGGGAGAGAAAATATAACAGAAGGCTCATTATTGAGTTAAACTTTATTTCATATAGATAAGCTTGTAATTATTTCCTTTGTAGCTGCAGCCTCCATGATGAGACTCTGGTTAAGTAAGATACTTAAGTTTATATTGCTTTTTAAGTTAGCAAGCTGTTCTTAAAAGTTATTAGAAAGAGTAATTGCCTAGCTTAGTAAGTGTATGTAAAATCTCTATGCCTATGTCTAAGCTAATCATCATAAAATATGTTTATAATTCACTGCATTCATACTTTAAATAACCTGTCATTCTTAATAATCTTAGTTTCATACACCTATTTAAGAAACAAGATAATGTGCTAAGAGGGTATGTTCAAATAATATTCTAGATGCAGTGGCAACAAAAGAAACGCAGGGAAATAGAGAAATAAGGCTGCCACATCATTTTAATCTGTTTTAGAGTAAATTCCATCGAGATGTCAGATCAGGTCACAATTACAAATGAGCTACAGAATCAGTGCATGGAAAATGAGTTAGGAAAAAGGCTGATACTAACTGAATTTTTTATTTTCATTTGTCAGTTTTATCATAACTTAAATAAAGGTGTGTGGTTTGGTTTTTGTTTTTCTTTTAATTAATAGACACTTAATACTTACTTACAAAATGTCATTGTATTGATTCTGATGTGCACATCAGGTAAATTCAAGCCCTATAGACTTTTAGTTTCAATTAAAGTGTTGGTTAGCATTCATGAGAAATGCTGACTCAGTCCAATTGCCAAATGAAGTGGCCTCTTTTCACTGAAGTAGCAATCTATTTCTCTGTTCAAGAACTAGCACTACCTTCTGATCTTGGAGTTCAGTTAGTAATTTTCTTTTTCTTATTCTAGAGTTTAGCTTAGCAGAATTTATTTTCTGTTGAAGAAAATGATCTGTAGTTTCAACTGTGCCGTCTAGGAAGGATTCAGAAGAACATTTCATCCTTTCTCTTCTGAAGCACCTCAGACTTTTTAACTATGGACGTCATAATTTTCCAATCTAAAGTCATAGGAAAAGGTCAAGCAAGGACTAGGTCTGAGAAATTAGCATCAGCTTCATCAAAATACAGTCAAGTTTTAATGTACATTTTCTTTTAAGTCTTCTTTCCCCCAATCCCCAGGGAATACTGTGGTAATCAAACCCTCTTCATTAGATCTTTTCATTAAAATAAAATTAAATAATATATATATATTTAAAATATTCCTCTGGAAAGCATTTTGGATCTGTGAGTGGAAAAGAAAGAAATTGTAGGAAGGGAGCCCTTTTTTTTCCAGCACATAGGAAGACAGTGGAGACTATCCTCATGGTCAGAAGAACAACTAAAAATGAATCTTCCAGCTCCTCCTCAGGGAGGTGGGGAAAGACAAGGATCATGGAGGACAGATGCAAGACAGAGAAATGCAATTAGGTTTTGAAATAGTGTGAACCCTACAGATCCCGTTCCTCATCAGACCCCCGTTACCTGAAAGAGCTCTGAAATGTAGTATTTTTTCCCCAAAATACTCTCAAGAAATTTTAATTAATTTTTATCCATCTCATATGCCCTTACTGATAGAGGAGTTTGAATCTTCAGGCTTGATTATCCATTGTATATCAAACGAATAGGAAGACATATGTATTCATATAAAATTAGGGGGCATCACCTCTCTTTGTGCTGAATATATGTCATGTAGCCAGCACCAGATGGAGAAGAACCATAAATCCATTCCTGGCTCACTCAAAAAAAAATGTTTCCAGCCACATTTTGTTTGAAATTCCAGATCCTTCTCTTAGTCCTGAAACCCTCCTTGATCTTTGTCCAAGCTGCTGAAGATTTGAGAGGGTCAGTATCCTCTTTGGCTTTAGCTGAAATAATTTGTTCTTAGGCAGCTTTTCCTTACCAGCATTGAAACCTGCTACTCCAGATTATTTCTGCAATTGGCAATTTGGCTACTTCTTTTGTCTAAAGATGCCACAGATGCTGCATACTCATTTAATCAAAATTGAAGATTCATTTTCTTTGTGCTTTGAACTGCTAATGTGTCATTTCAGTCCTTTGCTGATTGTGCTCTGAGTATATCGCCAGATGATCACAAACACCAGTATCCGTTTATGCTGTATATTCTTTCATGTCTTGCTTTACAACTTGGACAGGAAGCAGACAGTTAAGTCTTTCTTTTAATTGAAGCCTTCATATTTTTCATGATCTTCCAAACAAGCATTTAAATTCTGTTTTGTAATAGTTAGCCTCCTAATGATTTATAATAGTAATGTGTAGGGTTTAAGTCTTGTAACAAGTAATCTCCAGAATATTTGCTACCTGGCTTAAGAATCATTCACCCAAAGCAGGCAGTGCTGTACACATCCCAGGAGCTTAATGAAATGCTTGCTGATGCTACTGCAAATACTGTGGTGGAGATTTGGCCATTGCTATTCACTTTAGCTGTGAACCAACCAGTTTAGACAGGGAAAAAAGCCACCTAAAATATGGCAGCTTCCCTTTTAACCACATCTTTGTTTCATAATCAGGGCTTTATACTGTGAACAATTTAGAATGTCTATATTGATTAAACCTTAGGAGTCTTCACTTTAAATTCTATCTGGTATTCTGCAGACTATAATGAGCATTACTGAATGCCTGGCGTCTTCTGGGAAACACCTTGAGATTATCAAGTTTAATTTCCCTTAGGAAGTTCTTACAGCAGTGCAATCAAGCTAACTTTTACTCTCTGTAATGGAATAAGGTTTAATCTACAATTTTTCAACCAACATTTCCTAATTTTCTTCTCCTAAAAAAGCAAAAGAACAGAGTTTTGCTCAGTTTTTAGGTTACTACTATACTTTTTCCCCACAGTGCAACTAATGACTATCCTGTCCCTTTTTTTAGTATGCTGAATACATACAAGCAGCTTAAACCCCGTGGTTGGTAAGGAATTTATGTAAATATTGTAATTAAATCTTGTCTGTAATAATAGGTGACCTTTAATCTGGTATATATTGAGTCCCCTAATCTCTCAGATTGTAACTGAGTGATGAAGATGCAAGGCTTTATGAAAGAAAGGCAGATCATAAGAAAATAATTATTTTTTTGTGTAAGCCATGATTTTCCAATTACTACTCTCAGCTGGGACAGAAAAACATCTGACTCATGATGTGTTCTGATCCAAAATTAATCCTTTTGTAACTGTGTCTTTTTTGATTAAACAGTAGATTTTCTTTCTTTAATGCAAAATCCTCAACCCCTGTGGTAATTTTAATGTGAGTTGTATTTTTCTTTTTCTTTCCCAGGATATTATTAAAGTATAGTTATTATTAAAGAGGTATCTGGATAAATTATCATTAGAATGGTTATACCATCTGTAAGCATTGTTTTGAAGGTAAAGTGTATATGGTACATCCGGAAGGACAAGTCCCTGAATAGCTTTTTTCAGTTTATGAAGGAACTGTCCAGTTGTTTTAATGAATATTTTTAAGATATGTAAAAATGGTTGTAGATTCTGAATAAAGGAGTTAAGGTTTTGGTGACATGATATGTGCACAATAAACAGGAATAAGATCTGAGCGGCCAGAAACTCTGGGCAAATATTGATGAAACATTTGCTGTGCCTGTGTCAGAGAAGAGACGTCTTTAAAGATTGGCTGTGATTACAGCATCTGTGCAGAGTAGTTTGAAATGTGATGATAGAAAGCGCTGTATCAGAATGAGGTGCTTGCTTACGTAAACTATTGTGGTGTTCTGCTTATGGTTTTGCTTTCAGTCCTTATATTTGCTTGTATCTTCCAACATTGTTAATAGTGTGGAAAACATGGTCCCCAGTTGTCTTTTTTATCAAAATCATTAATTTTAAATGCTAATGTAGAGCAGTATCAGTCCAGCACATTACTGAGTATTTTA
>NW_009921499.1:46514-60628 GCF_000696875.1 Nestor notabilis | reverse complement strand
GTTTCAGCAGTTACAGCCTTCCCTGAAACAAGGAGATGTGCGTTCTGCGTATGTGGCTCGCCCCGCAGCGCTCCGGTAGTGCGCTGCCTGTTGGTAGGTCCAGTTGGTCTTTGCTGATCTGGGCAAAGCTCCCCCGAGGGGAGCACTCACCCGTGCTTTTGTCATTCCTCTTACAGCCAGGGGCTTGGTATTGCCTCAAGAGGAAGTTAGACAAATAAAATCAAATCAAGCTGAGCAATGGACATAGTTTCTGTAGTTCATACCTTTGCTCTACAAGAAGTTTATTCCCATCTTCGTGCTGCACCTGAGTTACATTTATATTCTAAAGGTGTAAATCTTTCTGCTTCACAAGGAAGTGATATTCAGCCTCCTGGTCAGCGTGTTACTTAACATCTCAGAGAGCACTATTCCTTTGCACAGAATGAAAGATCATTGCCATTTCAGCCTGGGGTAAAACCAAAGCATGCCTAAATTTTGTATGAAACAAAGCTTAAAAATTTATATTTTGCAGTTGACAGATTTTTCTTTTTAATCTGTATATTGAAAAAACATATTAAATCAAAGTAAGTTATACTTAAAACCTCAAAACATTTGACTAGCACCTACTGTGGAACTTAGAATTAAATCAAAAATACAGGTCAATTTTATTTTTTATCTGTGGAACAGAAGTGCATTGACATTGATATGGTCTCATTGAACATAAATATTCTGACTTTCTTTTTTTAATTCCAAAGGACACACACGGCTCAGGAAATGCCAAACCATCCTCTTTCCTTTAAATCTATATTTAAGAAATGAACAGCCTTTGTAAACTGTGAATGAGATTAACTCACTTATACACTTAAAATTACCAGTAAATCCTTGTAAAGGTTGAAGTACACAAGCACTTTTAATTCTCCTTGGCCTGGGTTATGTCAAGAGGGGACCCACAGGAATCTGCAAGAAATCCATGTAGTCCCCACCTGTAAATAAAAGACTGGTAAATATTCTCTGAGGGATCAATGAGAGGTGTTTCAGGAGAACCAAGTGAGAACAAGGACAGAAAAGCAAAATGGGAGAAGATTTTAAGTAAATGGCATGTCACTTCCTGTTCACAGTGGCTGATAGGCAAACAGGGAAGGGGAGGGATGACTGAAAACATACATCTAGCAAAGGATGTGGGTTTTTTAAAGACGAGTCAAGTTCTGGTTTCTTGTCAGGCAAATGGGGAAGAGCTACAAAGTGAACAGAAGGGTTACTTTGCCCAGTTTCTCCGTATTGATATAGACAGGGAGAATGGAAGCATAAACAATGCAGCAGTTTAGAAGATAGTTGAGAGCAGTGGCAAGGTTGGTGGATTTACGAGCATGAGATTAAAAGAGAGAGTTAAGAGTTGTTACTGACCGTTCAGAAAAGTGGCAGAAATGAAAAAGTGAATCTCTTAATACTGTAGCTGTGGTAGTTGTGAGACTACTGGAAATTGTCATTGGCAGCATGGTGAAATAAATACAACAGCACGAACTGAGCAACACAAACACAGCTCCAAAAGAGGTAAGAGGAAAGAGATTTGCCTGTAGGAAAGGGCAACTCAGCAGGCATAGATCACACCTGGTTTGTGGTTAAGACTTTTTTTTACCTACAAATGGTATAGAAATAGTCTTCCTCCTGAAAAGTTGGTGTCTCTTTATGACTACAGTCCACAAGACTTCAGGTACATATTTGCTCTCCTTGAGTAATTTTTCCCTAAAAATATTTGCCTTCTTACTCTTCAATCCTTGCAGCTGTTTGCTAAAAATAAAGGGACCTGATGGTGAATACAGGTTTCATAAATGCCAAGACAATTTTGCAGTATGAATTTAAAATGTGGCTTGAACTAAAATCATTGATATTTTGTTGGTTGTTTATGTAGGTCCATAATCACTTGAGGAATGTTTAAGCTTTTTAACTGATACTCAGTGCATTCAAATTAGTAAATTAATCTTGTGAGTACACAGCAACTCAGCATACCTGGGGTCACAGTACATAGAGGTATATTTTGCTGCTATCTGCAGATTGTCTTGACATGCAGCATATACCCACAGGGTCAGAAGAATTGCCCTTTGATTATATGTACAATAATCTGGATCTCCCAAGGTATTCAAGTGGTTAATTAAATATCAAGTAATTGCTAAAACTACTAAGTGACATTTAATTAGTATGTTAATTGATATCAAATTTGCTCTCACTATCTTGTTTTATGTTAATAAAATCCCTAAACATTTCTTCGAAGTAGATTAGGAAACAATGTGCTTCAAATACACTAATGCAAAACAGCCTGAAGCATTACTTCTGCTCATGGAACATAACTTCTGACTTAAATTTTTATCCCAGCTGTTTTACTTTGTCTGTCTTTAGACTTATTTTGTGCTAAGAGTATATTCTGTCTAGTAGCATAGACCTCTCTTGGAATGGATTTTGACTTTTCTAAGCCTGTAATCCCTTAGAAGTCTATCTAAAGTGTGATAACTGTTAAAAAAAAAAAACCTAGGGCTGCCTCTCTTCCCTTTGGCACCTACCAAGTAGAGAGAGCAAGGCACATAGGGTATGCATAGTGCCTCCGTTTGACTAATGGGAATGACAGATTTCCACACTGCCTCCTGATGTTGCTTGTAGAAATCTGTGCTTCTTGCTTAATAGAAAATTGCCATCAAAAGATTAAGTGACTGATTATTCTGCAGCAGCAAAATGCTGCCTTAGTGTTAGCATGCACAAGGAAGGGTGTTCCCCTCCTCCTCTCCGTGAGCCTACCCAGGCAACAGCTTTACCTTTCAGCTGGAAGCTTCCAAAATTTTCACTGCTTGCTTTGAAGAGCCCAACTATGATATAGAAAAGATGCCTTTAGGCATGTGTCCAAAAAAAGCCTGACTGAACCCCAGACCAGCCAGAGCCCCAAGCTTGTCCTTTCTTCCAACCACCCAAGTGTTCCCAACAGCCTCATCAAGAACAGGTGAACAGACTAAAGTGGAATCTATTAAGGAAAAAGTTGTTTTCATAATGTTTAATTTGAGAACATACTGGAAAAAAAAAAACCAAAAAAAACCAACCAACAAAATCCCTATGAATATTCATGTGAATTTTTAAATGAATTCCTTTCAGCTGTGCTCATGCCTTTTGTGTGTCAGCTTTCTGTGGAGTTTCTTCTGCGTTTTATTGGTGCCAATGCACAGAGAGAGTTGGTTTTACATTCAGGATCACAAAAAGCAGTCTCGTTTATTCTCCATGAACATTCACACCCAATTACTTCAGAAGAGTCCAACTGGGGAATAGAAACAACGGAGTATGGCCATGCACAACTAAACTACACAGCTCTGATTCTAGCCCTTCCTGGCTTCAAAATCTGGAATATACATGTGAGCAATATACACACTGTAAAGGGAAGTGGGTTGAGGGGGGATGTCAAGAGAGCTTTGAATTATGAATAATGAAAATCGTGATCTGTTTATTCATGGATATGTCACAGAAAAAATAAAAAAGAGGAAAATTGGTAAAATAAATTATTCATTACAAAGTATTCAGCTCTAGTTACATGTCATGCAGATACTGCGATAGAACCAAGAATCCAGCAGAATGATCATGATAGGCAAAAGATGACACTGATTTTCGACTATTTTAGATTGATTAATTTGAACTTCTGTGACTTCTTATGAATGACACTGATAGAGATTTAATAAATAGTTTCACACTATATATTTTTTAAGTTTTATCTTTCCCTTTAGATATATAGTGATAATCCACATTTACTAATACGAAGTTTTTTAGCAACAGTGGAATATTTTAAACCTTTTATATTACAAAGTGGATTTATTGCTGGTATTTGCAAGTAGCCTATCAGTTCAGGATGTCCTCTGCAAAGTTAATGCTAGTTGCACAACTCTTAAGCTGAAATGAGACGTATGCCTGTAAACATGAATAATGCATGTGAACAGTAGTATATTTAGAAGTTGTGTAGACTTAAATTCTTGAAAAACAATATACAGGTCCAAAAATAATGTTTACATGTTTGTTTATAAAAATCTTCCAAGAAACTTGTCATAGGAGGTGAAAGTATTGCTACCATTTTTTGAGTGCCCTTTCTGCCCTGTCTGTTAGCCCTCTCAGATAATGTCAGCTCCAAAAGTATTTTAAAATACACTCCAACGCTCCCTGTTTGTGGTCAGCACCACCAGATCTCCCAACTCCCACATTGTCTTTTTCTGCTTTCCACCTCAACTTTTTCAGTGTCTTGCCTTTGCACTGAGTCTCCGTGGGACCCCCTTTCCTCCCCCTATCTCCAAGGGTTGATAAGGTCCAGCTCTGATGTTCCTGATAGCTGTCCCTCTGCCTCTGGCGATCTATCACAATACACCATGCATCCTTCATAGGAAGCAGTTCCAACTCATTGCCAGATCATTAGGTAAATGACTGTATTTGGAACACCCTGCAGGGATTCAGTGGAAGCTATTGCTTTGCCCGTAAGTGAGGCACAGCTAATCAGCAGCTTACCAGAAAACAGCAGTTCCTGCTCCTGGGAGTGCCTGGGAAGTTCCTTGCTACAGTGAACAGCAGCTCCTTGCAGTGGACCCCAGGAGCTCTGCAGAGCCTGAGCCCCGAGCCCGCCTGCAGCAAAGGCAAGGCAAGGGGCACAGGGCACCAGGACCCCCTTTAGACAGCCTGGGAGCCATCGTCTGACACTGACGCTAACACAGAACATAATTCTGTGTGTGAGGAGTAACTCACTGCCCTCAGACAGGAATCTGAAGCTCATGTCTTGTTAGGGCAACATGCACAGAGCGTCTTGCTTCTGTGTCAGGACCTGATTCTGGCTCTTATGCTTTTCAGCTCTGTGCCCACCTTATTCCCTCTCCCCTTCAAGCATTTTATGGCTGCAGCTTCTTCATGCTCTTCTAATTTCCAAACTTTACTGGATGTATTTTACTTCTAGAGCATATCATGCTCCCTAGTGATTCAGAACAGCATTATTGACTGCTGTATTGATAGGCTTGCAGCCTAGAAAGCCAAACATATACTGGGCTGCAGCAAAAGGAGCATGACCAGCAGGTCAAAGGAGGTGATCCTGTCCCTCTACTCTGCTCTTGTGAGACCCCACTTGGAATACTGTGTCCTTGGAATACAGTTCTGGTGTCCTCAATATAAGAAGGACATGGAGCTGTTGGAGCAAGTCCAGAGGGAGGCCACAAGGATGATAAGGGGGCTTGTACGAAGACAGGCTATGAAAGTTAGGACTGTTCAGCCTGGAGAAGAGAAGCTGTGTGGAGACCTCAGAGTGGCCTTCAAATATCTGAAGGGGTCCTACAAGGTTGTTGGAAAGGGACTCTTCATCAGGGACTGTAGCGATAGGACAAGGGATGATGGGTTTAAAATTAAATAGGGGGAGTTCAGGTTAGATATAAAGAAGTTCTTTACTGTGAGGGTGGCGAGGCACTGGAACAGGTTGCCCAAAGAAGTGGTAAATGCTCCATCCCTGTCAGTGTTCAAGGCCAGGTTGGACAGAGCCTTGGCTGACATGGTCTAGTGTGAGTTGTGTCTGCCCATGGCAGGAAGGGTTGGAGCTAGATGATCTTAAGGTCCTTTCCAAACAAAACCATTCTGTGATTTTGTTAATATTTGATTACGGATTTAGTATTGCAAAGTCTTCTGGTAAGGGCTGAGGTGTGAGCCATGTCTGTCTTACTTACGATTGATGATTGCTTTGAGTGTAATTCTGGTCATGTCTTCTAGCAAACTGCATAGCCTAAAACAGAATAGTACCTTGGGCTGTAAATACACCAGTGCTAGTGTTAATGCTTTGCAGCATTGCTGGGCTTTCATTTTCACTACAAAATTAGAAAGACAACCAGTTCTTACCAAGAGTGAAGCCAGTAGTTTGGTTATTTTCTGCATGGTTAATATGATTTCAGTTGTTTCAATTATATTTGTTCAGGCATGAAATGCATTGTAGATCATCCAGCTAATTAAGAAGGAATGTACTTTTCTTTAAATCGTGTGTCCAGCAAGCTAAGTCTAAGCTCAGTTAAGAACTGGGAATGTTAAGCAGAAGCTGAAGCACACAGCTGTAAATGAAATAGGCCTTAAAGCCCTGCCTGCAGCACTACAGTTGCAACAAGCCTCAGCTGTGATTAATGTGGCTGTGAGCACGTGATGGAAATCTATACAGTGCTTTTTACAGGAGAAACATAATTTTTAGGAACGCATGTCTGAAAAGATAAAAAATATCTGAATACATTTAACAACCTCTGTTTTATGACCCCAGAACTTGTTTCCCCATAAAATACAGCAATAAAGGGTGGGCTTTGATTTGTTCTGTTACTACCCTAAGCAATAGGAGCATGATGCTACACTTAATATGTTATAATGATGTATGAGCAAAGTTGCAACATCAGTTGCATAGCTATGGATAAACATTGCATAACTGCTGCAACAGCCATGCCCAACTAATATTATTGTCACGTGAGCTTTCACATTTAACACGCAACACCTTGTTTTGTCTATTCAATATAGAAAAATACTGAGTTTAGAAAACACTAAAGATATAACAGGTTTATAAATGATGAAATTTTTTTCAGCATGTCTTAAATTTACATGTAATTAATAATATATTTACATAAAGTTATCGGTTATCTTAATAGTGTAGGAAGTTTGATGCTTAACTTATTTTATAAATATATACACTGAGTGTACATATTTGTATAACTTCCTAATTGTTAGCTTTCTTAATGCGCTCAGTTTTTATAATGTATGCATCTGCCAACTGCAGAAATTTACATTTCACATCTACCCACATAAGAACGAACAGTGACCTCTCTGTGTATATAAATATATATGCATGAAAACTAGGACTGGAAAGTTAACATTCAGCAATGGTAGAGTGAGAGTCCTCAGGCTACAAATCCAGCCTGCTGGGAGCAACCACGGGACCCACTGCCAGGCTCAGGGGTGATGGCTCTGGGATCCTGTCGTGGTTCAAGCCCAGCCGGCAACTTGGAACCATGCAGCCGCTCGCTCACTCCCCCCCCTCTTCCTTCCTCCCCCCGCTCCCGGAGGGATGGGGAGGAGAATCGAAGGAATGTAACTCCCACGGGTTGAGATAACAGCTCTCCAGTAACTAAGGTATAATACAAACCACTACTGCTACCACCAATAATAATGATAAGGGAAATAACAAGGGAAAAGGACACAACCGCTCACCACCCGCCGACCGATACCCAGCCCGACCCGAGCAGCGATCTGGCCCTTCCGGGTAACTCCCCCCAGTTTATATACTGGGCATGACGTGCTGTGGCATGGAATACCCCTTTGGCCAGTTTGGGTCAGGTGTCCTGTCTCTGCTTCCTCCTGGCTTCCCCTCCTCTCTGGCAAAGCATGAGACTGAGAAAGTCCTTGGTCAGAGTAAACATTACTTAGCAACAACTAAAAACATCGGTGTTATCAGCGTTGTTCCCAGGCTGAAAGTCAAAAACACAGCACTGCACCAGCTACTACTAAGGAGAAAAAATGACTGCTGTAGCTGAACCCAGGATAGATCCCCTGTGTGGACGTAGACTGGACAGTCACACCACCATGCACCACACTGCGCAGGGAGACTGGAACCCCACCACTGTCCGGACATCCTGGCTGTGGGGCAGGGATATGGTCAAGTTCTCTGTGAGCTACAGTGAATGTTGTTACAAAGTTGCACAGGGGAAAGGTTTCTTCTGTTCTGCACAATGTGGTCGATTAGCAATTTGTAACTGAAGGATATGCAATGCAAAGACTGTGGAGCTTATGGCAGTGAACAGTCGTGTTGGCTGCTGCCACTGCAGGGTGAGCTGTGCTCTGGATAGGGAGGAGTGCTGAGCCTCTGAGCAGCCAGCTGGGGAGCCCTGCTCTGCATTTCTACATTGAATACTTGCATGTCTTTTTCACATATTCATTTGCTCATTGATCTGAACTTCAGAATTGCCTGAAATGTGGGAACTGAATCTTTACCAAAATGTCATTCTAAGGCACAGCCTCACATGGAATATTTGAGTCAACTTGGCTAAAGATGAACAAATCTGGGACAAGATTAAGAGTGCTTGGTGCTTTCTTTGTAACACTGTTTAAAAAAGATAATACTGCCAGCCCTGCTAACAAAATCACAGTATAAGCATTGCTTAAAATTGCTGTTAAATATAGTCCTGGAATATGGTCGGTTTGATTAGAAAGATTGCTGCTGTAGAAAACTATTGTAAAAGGCTGTGTATACATTTTAGTAGATTTTTAGTATAGCAATGCTGCCTGTAATTAGTTTTGATAGGGTTTTTGACATCCTTTTCTTCAATAAAATATATCTATTGGCAGTGTTCAAGGCCAGCTTGGACAGAGCCTTGGGTGACATGGTCTTAAGTGTGAGGCATCCCTGCCCATGGCAGGGGGTTGGAACTAGATGATCTTAAGATCCTTTCCAATGCAAACCACTCTATTATTCTATCAGGTTTTTTTAAAGATTCTTACAGTTTTCAGGATATGATTAAAGATATATTCCCTCACAGTGGGTGTTTTACAAGAAGAGACTGAATTTGGTTTGGCCTTAGAAAAAATGTTCTCTGCACAGATTCTATTTTTTAAGACTAAAAGCAGATTTGGAAATAGCTGAAGAGGTAGATTTTTCAAAGGAATTAATTCAAGTACCTAGTTCCTAATCAGTATATTCCTTAGTCTCTGTTGCAAATTCATACATGAAACTGTAGGAAATAAAGCGAAAAAATGTATGGTGTCTAAATGCATGACAGAGGTAAATAAACTGTGGAACTGATCTTGTAGGTCTACTATAAGCTTAGAGACAGTTCACTGGAGTTGTTTTCATTTATTTCAGTGGATTGTGGGTTCCCTTCTAGAGGTGGACCCCCCAAACTGATAAATATTTGAAGAAATTTAACATCAGAATCTTCATGAAGCCAAATGTAAAGGAAAACCTAACAGAATCACATCTTGGAGTACGTTACAAACATTCCCCTCAAGCCTTTCAGTTACAGAGTGAGCAGATACCTGATATTTGGCCTAAGAGAAGGTCTAACAATAAGGATGTTTCCCTGTCCTGAAAGTATCTGCAGAGAAACTGTGTTTCTCCTGCTGATCTCTGTCTTTTTTAAGACAGAATTTTCTGGTCTCTGGGGCTGCTAATCACACTTGTTTCATGGGCATTAGATTTCCATTAAAGAAAAAACATACAGCTTTGAGATGAGCTCTCCTGAGGTCCTATCTAACTACTGAGGAAACCTGAGCAAAGGGATGCCCTTTTGTGCTGCTCTTTCACGTCTGAAAGCGTTTCTGCTTTAATTCCTTCTCTTTACTTCTGCTGTGCTGAGTAGTATTATAGTCTAGTGAGTTCCTGAAAGTGGGAAATGCCAAAGAAACAGGTGTCAGACTTCAAAAGCAGCATTTGTCAAGACTTTGTCTGATGCAAAAGGTGACAGCTCAACCTAAATAAGCTCTTCTCAACAGGATGTAAGTTTCCTTAGTAAAAAAGTGAAGTGGAAATACAATGGCCTAGAGAGTAGAAGTTTTAGAAGATTGTGCATCATTTGACATGATATCTTGATTTAAATATTATTTATGCTCAAAGTCTGAGTTTATTTGTATTTCTGTGATAAGATCATTTATGACCTATAAAGTTGCAAGTTTGCGCTGTGAAGCGCTTTGTGGGCATCTTCATGGGGCTCGTCAATCTTTAATTATCTTGTGGTAAGGGTAGAGTCTAGAATGGGAACACTACAGAAAGAGCAAGGATCCAGTAGAAAAACAGTCCTAACAGAAGTAAAAGGACAAATACATAATTCGTGTCCATTCCACCTTCCTCCCCCACCCCCAAAAATAAAGAAAAAGGTACTAGTGTTAATGGGAGAATGGGATACTTCCTAAGGAACAGAGACAAAAAACAAAAACAAAACAAAAACAATTAAAAAAAGAGGGCTGTATAAGCCACTTTTATATACATCCCACATGCTGTTTTTCTTGTCATGTTTACACTATGTGCATAAATAGCTTTGAGGCTGGAAGCTTATCTACCTGGGCTCAGTGCATGAGCACTGGGACAGTGAAAGTAGATATAAGAAACAGAAGTAGCAGTATATACTATTGCATATTATCCGTTAGTGAATTAAAACCAACACTTTCAATTTTGATTTAAAGTCTCAAAGCATAAGTGGAGCCTGATTTGCTACAGTTTGAAGTCCAGTCATGAAAAACAGAGCTGTTCAGTAACAGTATATATTAGTGATATGAGGAAGTGGCCCTTTTTATCAGTGTCATTTTCTATGCTCACTGATAAAAACAGCTACTGAACATCTTTGCTAAAAAGCAGTGTATTCTCTTTGTCTCTTCTTGACTAATTGCATGTGCATGAGCTGTAGGAAAGGGAAGTCCAAGACCAGCTGTGTGCTCCTCCATTGTGGTTTTTTTACAACAAACCATTTGCAGTTCCTACACCCATTAGGCTTTATTTGTCCATTAACCTCCAGCAATAGCCCCCTGACATATGTAACTGCGTGTTTGGTCCTTTTAAAAGATTCTTTTACAAGGAGGAATGGTAAATAAAGGTACTTATCTGGTTGTGTTACCAATCTTACCTGAGGTTTTGGCATAGTGTTGTCAGGTGTGGTTCTTCACAAATCATACTAACATCTATTTCTGCTGTTACTCGACTGCACTGTTCTCCTATCTTTTTTCACATTACTATGCTTGTTTCAGGTTTAGCTTTGAAGGACGTACTTTCCTGTATTTCCATGTAGTACCAGTTTAGAATTTCAGATAACATAGTATTAACTAGGATTTTTTTTTTATTTTTTTTTTTTGTCATCTCAGAAGAGCATTGTTGTCCAGTCTTGCACAGAGGTTGGAGCTCAGGCTTAACTTAACCAAACTTTATATGGGACTTGTCAGCCTGCATGTAGTTCTAGCAAAGGCAGTATTAGCAGCTGAGGCAGTCAGGAGATACCACTGGTAATCCTCTTCTCTCCTTGACATGGAGATTGTGGCAGTCATAGTTCCATCTTCTAACAAGCTGATTGCAGAGACAGAGAGACTTGGATGTTTGCTTTTCACTAATATTGGTTGATGTAGTATTTTATATTAGGTAGAGCTATATTTTCTATCAGCTCCAGCAAACATTGCTTTGTTTGCTCAGGCATTCCCTAATTAAAAGGCACTGAGTGTGATGGAACAGTCAAATGAAACGTGCTCACAGTGTGCGTTTTCCCAGTGTATTTGGATTTATCCATCAAACAAATGTCTATTCTGATTCCTTATCACCAGCAATTCAGTAATCAGATATGTGTACTTCGTTAGTCTGCAGTCTGTGTGGTTATCAGTAGGATAACCAGGATAACTTAGTTTTTCTAAGTAAAATAAAGCTGACCACAAAGTCCAGAGGTGTAGCTGTACATACAGGTGTATGAGAACACTCAGGTATATTAGTAAGATTACCTGTGGGCTTCTAGCATGCATGTGATTAGCCTTTTGGCTGGATCAGATGCAGTGAAAAAAGAGTGGGTCTCTGTGTATTTGTGTAACAGAATCCACACTAAGGAGCCTTTAAAAATCAGGCTTTGAAGATATATGAATAAGGAGCTACAGACTATTATCATTATAATGAAGGAAGGAAAAACAAAAATAGCTGTGTGCAAAAAGAATTCGTGTGATGCACTTGAATGTTTGCTTTTCGAGAACAGCACAGTTCCATCTTCCGTCTTTTCAGTATTTGTCTATGATGGATGGTGTGACTCAAAGTCCTCCGTAAATTCTGGTGGCAAAGCAGCCAACACAATAAAAATAGCTGAATTTTACTGATCTTTACCCTTGAATAGCTCCTTTCCAGGTCTTTTCTTATGCTTGCATTCTGTACATGTACACCTTAGCAGAGGCAAGATGTTTCTATCAGGATAAGCAAAGGGTGAGTTTTTCTGCATGTGTTGCATTGATTCATTCTGAAACTCACTGTCTTCAGTGGATGCTCTGTATTAAGCATATATTCAGAAAATTTTGCTCATATCAGAACTTTCCATTTCCCAGTACTTTATTGTTAATGCATTTAAAAATGCCAGAACAGAACGGATATAGCAGCCCAGGAAAACCAGAGGCGCATGTGCTACCTGCAGACTTGAAGGGTCGATGTGAAGGGAGGTGCAGATGACTTGTGGTGTTAATTTCCCATTGCACATTTAGCTATTAAAAATTAGTAGCTTCTATTTCTAGGATTAAAACAAGATAACATTTACTCTTCATACTGTGAGACAGTGAATATCGATACTGTGAGCCAGAAGGTAGAGTAGGAGCTGGGCTTTTTTCTTTTTAATACTTACCTGCCATGAGAGTTGCCTTAGATCTGCTCTTCAATTTCAAAACCTGTACCTGATCTAATTTTACCTCTCAGAATGTCAAAATAAGACAAGAATTTTGTTTAAGACCTGTATTTAATTTTTCAGTGAATCAGCTAAAAATACAGAATGCTTGACTATTTAGGTGTTATTTATTTCTTGCTCATCTTTGTGTTCTTGATAATCCATCTGAGATTGTAAAACTGTTTTATTTCAAACATACAGAATAAGATAAAGTCTTTATTACCCAAAGGGACCTACCCATTTGGATAAGTGAATTGAAATACCAAATAGCCACCTGAAAAGCAGAATGGGGCAAACACTTAGAGGACGGAGAAAGATCAAAACTTTGGTTACAGCAATACAATCCATATGCTTGGTTAACCTTCCTAGGCCTCATTTTTTGCTGTTGAAATTATTCATTGATGTACTTGTTTTTCTAAAATAATTGCAAAAATCTTGAGATTTGTAAACATGATTACCTTGGTATATGTGTGTGTCTGTTTATCTTCTGCCTTGCATGTTTCAAGGACCTGTGAGTGTGACTGAAATCTGGCTTTCTAGGTCATGCTCAGCATCGGCAGTGCTTGAAATGTAATTGGGAAACTCTGAGGGAAGGATTAGCAATTCTGTGCATACAATGATTTTTAGAGGTTTGTAACTATGTCAAATGTGAATGTCTTCCTACAAGGACAAATTCAGGAATCTCTTTTGTTGCACTACAATTCATCCTGTCAAATTTCCAATCTGGTTTTGAAGCAAGGGCCAAGGGAAAAACCTTGCATATGTACAGAAAGAAGTAATATCATCCATTCACTTTTGTTATTTCCCTGTCTTCATTGCTGGAAACAGATCAACCCAGACTTCACAAAAACCTGGGAGAGATTTGTGAAAGATAATTCCAGCTCCAGTCATTAAAATTTAACCATTACAAGGAATCCAAAACAAGCTACATTAGTAACCCTGTAGCTGTGACCACAGCAGCCTGTCAGGTCCATTTATAATACTTGATAAAATCAGTACACTTAAGGATAAGGAAAATAGAAGTTATATATGTAGAATTCCAGTCAAATAGTGCCATGCATAATTGCTGCCCTATAAACGAAAAATAGCATCTCATATTCTACCTTTTGAATGCAAGTCAGTGTCAGAAGTTAGAAAAGATAGAAATTGGATCTGAATTACGGATGCTTTCTATTGACCTATATGTTAAATGATCAAGAATTATAGAAGTCTCATGCAATAGTCTGCTCTGCATATGTATTTAAAGAGAAATGTATGAATATTCAAAAACTATTGTTTCTCCCATTTCAAAGAAGAAAAGAAATACAGTTGCTCTGCCATGTATAGAGAAAACATTTCTCCCAAGGTCAGAGAGAGAGGTCAGAGCCAAAATAAAAATCACTCCTGAGAGTGCTTTGCCACATGATCTTTTCTGTGTTTTGAAAGGTCAGAGTCTATGTGGGACAAATTTAATAAACAGATCCCAGAAGTATTGTATTCAATTTCCAAGGAAACATTCCAGAATGCTAGAATTGGGATTTTGCTACACTGAAATGCCAACTGTTTTCAGATGTTTTGTCTTTTAATTATGAAGGTGGCTCAGCTCCAGCAGAATCATTGATTGGCTATGTCCCTTCCCAAAGAAAAAACTCATGTCTTAAAACTGATATTAGAAACTGTTGAAAGCAGTAGCTTGGAACTGCTTTCTCCTTTGCCGTACCGAGCTTGCCAGAAGAGTGAGTGGTACCAATAAAGAGCATA
>NW_009921499.1:0-46494 GCF_000696875.1 Nestor notabilis | reverse complement strand
CTGCTGAACAATCAGCAGTTCAAAGCACTCAGCACCTTTTGAGAAGCACTGAATGGGCATTGCTGCTACATGCAGAAAGCAGCCTCAGAGAAAGCTGAGTCTTGGTCCTTTCGGGGGCATTTTCTTGTCAAAATAACAATCTTAAAAAAAAAAAAGGAAGAGGAAGTTGTGGGGTATAATAAATGCAGTGTACTTGGATATAGCGGTCAAAGGCTTTCATTTAAAAAAAAATCTTAATTTTACTTATGATTTATAATATTTATATTTCTTTACATTCTTGTGTAAAATCTCTTTAAGAAAGATGATTTTTTTAATCCTTGCATCCTCTTTCTTAAAGAGATCTTATCCAAGAATATAACCAAATATAACTAAATATAAAATGAAAGAGATGATAGTGAAGCATACAGTTCCCGGAAATAAAACAAAAGAAAATCCATAGTCATTACAGAAATAGTAATGACATACACATGCCATCCCATGGACTCTGTAGGCAAAATTTGGACTGTAATTGTGTGTGTTAGTTATTGGTGACAGGACAAAACAGTTTGTACTCTGACTATTGCTGCCTATTTCTTTTTTCAGTATACAGTAGTAAAATGAATGTGTCATACCTCTGTGCACAGTCAAACCGCACATTTGGACTATGTGGATATGATCATTATTTCATTCATGCTGACTCTACTTCAGTATTGATCACGTCACTAATTTCAATGCAGTAGGTTGTGATTTAAGCTGGTAAAGGTAAAATCAGCCTTTGTGATGATTACAGCTGAACACTGTTTACTTTCTATCAAATACAGTAATTTTTCCTATTATATTTGCTACTTGCTTCCCCAACATGGCTCACCCCTGGCTTTGCCTTGCTGTTTGTCACAGGGTGTTTATCACCCTACAAGTAGTTTGGGGCATTTATCATGTGATCCGCAGTGTGTACAAACTTGCTATGGTAATGAGAATAAACGCCAAGATGATAATTGACACAGTGTTTCCTGTCCACATCTGATTAAGCAGAACTGTTATAACAAGGGCTGTCCAGCCTAGTGCCTTGCCAGCTATCTGTGCCGTATCTAGTACAGATCCTTGGGGGGTGGAAAAATCAGAACAGAGCAAATATAGCCTCAGTGAGGGAGCAGTTGAGTCTGCAGGCAGCGTGGAGCATTACTTCAGAGGAACAATGCTTGGGCTTGGGACTGAAACCTAAATGTAACAACTGAAATTATTTCAGTGTTGTTCTTTCAGCAGAAACTTCCCAGAGGCCCCAAACACTTTTTATTCCTTCCCCTGTGCCAGAAGCACCAATTCATTCCCACACAGAATTCAAGTACTGCAGCTGTTCCCTCAGTAACTTCCACAGTGCAGTTAGTTATTGCTAATACAAAAAACCTATAGCACACAGTAAAGTGGAAATATTATACAATATATTTGATGGCTGGGTACCTCTATGAAGAGTTAAGGAAGCCATACAGGAACAGTTCAGGATTTGTATGGCAACTGGAAAATTTCCTGACGGCAGAGAGTCAACATAACTTGCTTTATGACACCTGCTTCCTATTTGCAGAGGGAGCAACCCAAGTTGATAGAAGAAGGGAAATAAGGGGCATGATATAAACCTAGTTTGCACCTGGAAACCCTGGTTCCTGTGCTCTGTATTGCGCACAACAGGGGAATGCTGCTGGAGACTCACCTGGTCTCCTCCTCAGCTTCTGCAGAAGGAACTGTAGCTAATGATCACCCTGAATATGGAAATGGAAACAGGGAAGATGTGTGGTGTCAGTGTACTTGCCTAACTTCAACATTTCTTTCAGCTGCTACTGAACTGCTTGTTCACTAGAACTTCAGTAAACAGCATCAGCCCTGTATATGAGGAAGTGAGAGGTTCTGTCTCTTTACCTATGAAGTTCCTAAAGGTAGATAAATAGATAAATTGTTAGTGATAGACCTTAAGTATTGCTTTCCATTTGAATTATTTAAAGTGAGATCCATCTTTCTGAACAAACTCTGGACTATGTCTTTAATTTACCCTAATGTAACAGAGAAAAGCTTCATTTTAGAGAGGATGGGAAAAAATGTAACACTGTATCTGCATCTACAAGCTATACTCCTAATTATTGCAACAGCTTAGGAACTTAGAGTTTACACAAGTCATTACAGTACCTATTAGAAGTACCTAGTACTGCTATTTATTTTCTATTTTTTATAGACATGTCAATTCAAAAAGCAAAGCCAAGAAGAACTTTCACTTTTTTGGAAAAAGACATTGACATGTGTACTTAATTGACACGTATATGCTGATGTTAAATTTGGTTTAAAAACCAGTATTTTAACATGCAATCACAAATTAATCACAAAATACTGTTACATTTGAAATGTAGTTAAACATAGGTTGTATTTAGCGGTGTCATGGCTTAACCCCAGCCAGAATCTAAGCACAACACAGCCACTGGCTCCCGAGCCCACCCACGTGTTGCATCTCTTTCTTAATAGCCTGAGCTGCCATAGGCACATCAGGCCATAAAAAACCAGCACAAGCGTAAAGAAAAGTTTTGAATCTGGAACCTTGATGCATTTGACAGTTTTATGCTTATTGTCAACCTTTTTTTGTTCCTTAATGACTCCCTATATTGTTACATGTTGCTCATCTTCCCGTAAGGGAAAAAACAGAAGCAATTATAACTTAATAACATTCTCTATGCTGAAAATGTGTGGTGACAGATAATGAAGTCCAATATACCTTTTTGATTACAAGTTGCTCTTTAGATGTAGGACAAAGAACTACAAGATGGCAATGTCAAAGCAAGGAACACTTACACAATGAAATATTAATGAAAATACATTGCACTTACATCTCAATGACATCTAAATGGGAATCGGTTATCAGATCCTGAGTGTTTGCAACAAATTTCCACTCTGTAAAAAAAAAAAAAAAAAAAGTCAATGAACTTTAAAAATGTCAGCCAGCAGGGCTTTCAAGTGCATAATTTACTATTTTGTTGGCTTCCTATGAATGGATAATAATAAACTCCTAGCTAAAAGCAAGCTCATAATGCTGAATCAAGAAACACGAAGAACACCATGAAATGATAAATGTGGAGCTGTATGGTAATTTTCTTCTAAGTAGAAAACATAGTTGTAGTGTTAAGAATGTGAATGGAAATACTGACATTCTGCTTGTGCAGAGCAAGGTTTTCATAGGGAAGAATCCGTGCCACTAGTAGTTTCTATATCGCTCCAGCCGTGCAGTAGCAGCGCTGCTGGAATTGCAGCCGAAGTTTTATGGACTTCCATGAGCAATATATTTTCAGTCTTCCTTGTTACACTTACCTCTTTGATACACTCTCATACTTATTTATTTAAACATATGAAAAATAGACTGTTAGATTAATCAGAGGGCATAATGAAGTAATTTCTCATAGAGAAGTTTTAATCTTAATCAAAATTGACCTATGTGATATATTTTTAAAAGGCATATATTATTGAATGGTATTAATAGAACTTTTAATGTTAACATATTTTATGCCAGGCAGAATTAGATTCTATTTTAAGCTAGTACTGTAGGTAGAATGACGATAAAAACTTCTCATTTTGTGGTTGGATTTTAATAGCATACAGACTACATTTGAAAAGCTCTGTTCTGATAATCAGTGCTCTTCATGCTACCTGGCATGATGGTCTCCTCTTTATGGGACATGATCTCTCTTGCAGGGTGTATTATATTAAATCAGTAGGTGTGACTTGACTTGGGCAGACTAGTGAGTGGAACAAAACCTGTAAGTTTATCAGGTCATGCAGACTGTTAAATCTTCCATTTGGATAAATTTGTCTGAGGCTATAAAGTACCATTACATGGTCCCTTGCTGTAGTGGATTCAGACTGCACACTTGAGCTACAATGTAAGTAATGCCTTTGCCCAGGTGGGAGAGGTTGAGAGCACCCACACAAGCTTTGAACAACTCCTTTGGAAGGAATCCTTGATTTATAATGGAGTGGGGACATGGTTTCAGGATGTGGCTAAGGAATTGGTAGTGTGAGCCTTTATAGAGCGTGAATTCAGTTAGAAGAGATTTAGGAATTATTTCTTCAAATGTTTATATTGCATCCTAACAAGAAAAGTTCAAAAAAGCTGAAAGTTTAACACAGGAACATTTAGGTAAATTGCATTTATGTAGGATAAATCCAGAAACTGTAAAACTAATTGATAATTAGACCATTTTTTTGCAGGTATATATTTTAAAAAATTAAGTCTTAAAGCTTAGAAATGTAGTCCTCTGTTAGAAAAAGGACCTGTCTTAATTAAAGCACTGTTATACCAATGATTTAATTGGATTTCTTTTCTGTTCACGCTAAAATCTTTGTCATAAGAATGAGCTACAGTATTGTGGAATATTAATATAGGATATATTCTTATTCACACTGTGCAGTGTCATGGTAGATCTTACGTTAGAAAAATAATGTTCTGGTTAAATTTTTTCCTCATTTAGATGAATATTCTTGGAATAAGCGTAAACTCCCTCCAACTTACTTAGCCTAGCTTTTTTAATTACTGAAGTACCTAACAGTATGCTTGCATAATTCTACACACACAGAAACCATAAATCGTTTTACAGACATTTTTTGTATTATCTTTTGTGTTATGTTAGATCCTAAAACCTCTGTTCAAGATAAGGCCACGGTAGAACAAGACATTGCAAAATATGAAATAAATTGTTAGAAAGTGATCTTGGTACCCTCACTGGCTTCATAAACGAATTCTGACTTTCCATATTTTAACAGTTGCATGACATTTGTTACCAGCAGGTTGACGGAGGTGGTGATCCTTCCCCTCCACTCAGCCCTGGTGAGGCCACACCTGCAGTACCACGTCCAGTTACAGGCTCCGTAGTACAAGAGAGACATGGCCATACTGTAGAGAGTCCCGTGGAGGGGCACAAAGAGGATTAAGGGACTAGAGTATCTCTCATACGAGGCAAAACTGAGAGAGCTGGGGCTGTTCAGCCTGGGGGAGAGAAGGCTCCAGGGAAATCTTATAAATGGCTGAAAGGAAGGTGCAAAGAGGATGGAGCCAGGCTCCTTTCAGTGGACCCCAGTGACAGGACAAGAGGCGATGGGCACAAACTGAAACACAGGAGGTTCCATCAGATCATCAGGAAATACACTTTCACTGTGAGGGTGACCAAGCGCTGGCACAGATTGCCCAGAGAGGTTGTGAAGTCTTCATCCTTGGACATATTAAAAAACTGTCTGGACATGGTCCTGGCCAGCAAGCTGTAGGTGGCCCTGGGCTGGACAAGATGACTTCCAGAGGTCCTTTCCACCTTCAACCTTTCTGTGATTCTCTGACACCCAGTGTCCATCTGCAACACTGGGTCATGTGCTCCACAGTGATCAATGTAAAAGCCCTGGAGGATAAAGGAGAGCAAATTGTCCACAGGATGGTTTCCAAGAGGAGTCACATTTTTGGAGAAGAGCGCCCTTCCCTGACCACAGCATCCACTACTTTCTGCAACCCTTAGGTCAAAGTTTCTAAGCTGTATAGAATCACTAGGCATATTTCAAGATAAATTTCTTAACTGCTTACTTTGTTTTGTGAAACAATGAATTGTCAAATATATCTTTCTAATGTGGTATAAGTAAGTTTTCAGCAGGCACCCAGATCTGCATTTCTCCTGTTAGTTATTTATTTCTAAGTGGAAAATTAGTATTTTTGTAGGCATCATTAGGCAATTCATCCTGTTCCCCACCAAGTTTCCCACAGTTTACTCACAGCTAGTAACTGTGGGTAAACTGTGGGGATTCTTCTGAACTGTCTCATACACTGTACACAGCCAGTCAATAGAGTGATGATGGCAATCAATAGAAAGTATAATAAAATAATAAACCTGACTAAGAACAGCAGCAGCATGCTTAGACCTTAGAATTTAACCTGTAAACTACATTTACAATCGACAGGCCTTTTCTCCATTAAAGCTTACTCCAGAGGCTTTGGGTCTGGATTTATATTGTTGCTTGGAAGAAGTAAGGCATACATACAGTCAGTCTTGTGTAGAACATCTTAGCAGAATAGTGGTGCAAAACTAGGTATTCATGCAGTTTCCTTTGTTGAGCTCTAACCAGTGGCCCTAAAACCTGAGCATTTAAATCCCATTAACGAATTATCAGTGGCTAAGATGTTTTGAGTTACAATATACACAGCAACACATCTTAAATTAGACTGGATTGGTTTCTTTTCTTGTATAATGTATATTAGCTCAAACAGTCTTTGCCAAACGACTCACTAAAAATAATCCTTGCAGGTAGACACATGACTAAATTTGAAACAAAATGTACATCTGTTTTTCATGCACTATAAATCCCTGTAAAACACAATTTACATTAGATAAGGTAGTAACTCTTAGCTACAGTAGTATTCACGTATTTTCCTACCAATAATATTATTTCACTGTATTGCAGATATTTTAATGAAATTTATACGTTCCAAAGTATTGTGCAGCCTCCCAGCCTAGAGGGAAAGGACTGTTATGTGTTGCAGAGGTGCACAGAATTTGACAGTAACTGTTTAATCTGCTTCAGCAGAGGTAATGATCAAGGAGAAGTAAGAGCTGTTTTTTTATAGAGTAACACATTATGCAATGCATTTCATAACATTTAAGATGCTTTCTTCTGTTATTATATTGTATTCTTCATTCTTCTTCCCCTGGCTTTCTGCTATCAGCAACATTATTGTCCCATGAGCTTTGTGAATTGAGTACCTTAGTCTAATGTACAAATTACTGCCCTTGAGCTGCAGATTGAATCTTACAGCAAATGTAAACAACTGAACTGGCAACATTGGTTTGAAAAGCTTTGCTAGGATTCTGCACACTAGCATCCTTTGTATCCATGGATAACTCACATTAAAGAACACTTTAGGGACAATCACACAGCTGTGCTATAGGCAGGAAAAACTTTAAAAATAACAAGGCTATATCTGAACTTCAGCAAACAGGAACATTTCCCAGCTTCTGACTGAAGGTTTCAGCTGCATCCCAAGATTGTTAAGGGAGAAAACCCAAGTTTGGACCAAATTTCAGACTTGAAGACAGTGATTTTTTATTTTTTGTTTGGCATGCACCACAGTCTCATTGGCTACAAGGAAAGGAGAGCTGGCTGCAGCCTCCTACCAGGTGATTGGGAAAACTGTCACAGGTGTGACCAGAAGCTCTGTGCCTCTTTAAATGCAGTTAGTGTGTGTGTGTGTGTGTGGAAGCAGCTGGATTCAGTGCTGCTCACAGATATGTAGACCTGCAATGGCCTGTGAAGGTGAGGGAGTGATGTGTAAAGGTCAGTGAAGCTGTTATATTTTCATAGATTAAATAAATTTTCCTCACATATGTATGAATCTATAGTAAATTCCCCTGTAGTCTTTGATGTCAGTAATTATTGACTATGGTGTGGTACAGCTGTAGTTTTACTGCATCATTAGAGGAACTTCTTCCACTCTGGTGCTTCCAGAGGTGTTCTCATTCACACCCCAGGGTACATGCTACGCATTAGAAGATACTTCGTGCAGTTTCTTGTTCTTAGACTGAAAATCTTTTGTGCATCTTGAATATTTTCATTCTTGTGTTAGTTGCAGGCAGCCCAACTCAGTATTTAGGGGTTTGATGGTTCTTGTATATGTGTGAATGGAGAGCAGACTGTGTTAATGTAACTCATCATCTGTGCAGAATTCTCTTCTTCAGCAGTCTGTAGTGTCTCAGACCTTGCAGCGTAGGTGCATCTACACACATGTATTTATACATATGCATGTAGCAGAAATTACTTCTTTTATCATTGAAATGCAGCCAGCTCTCAGATGAGATGTGGTGACTCTTAGGAGGTGGACAGAAATATTAAAAAAGTGGAAAGTGAAGAAAAAAAGAGAACACGACAAGTTATGCGCAAAAGGCTTTAGTTGGGATATATAGTAATGACCTATATTGGCTTTGGCTGAAATGCATGAGTTTCATATACTAGTACTGGCAGAAATGGCAGTGAATATTTAACACGAGTCACAACTTTTACACTTCCATGTTTCATATTCAGTATATCTTTCTAAGTGTGTTATTCATCGTACCAAAAGCGATATAAACAAATCCTGCTCTGCAGGCTGCTGTTTACTCTCCAAGTGGCATTTTAAGAGGAAACCTTCCTTTCTTGACGTACCACTGTGATAAAATACAGCTAATACTTCCACATCCAACAGGAAAGGAACATAGCAGTGGTAGGATTTATATAGTAGAAAGCCATGTGGCATTTGTAACTGGCTGGCATTTTTAGTGCCTTGCCTTGATTTGAGACAGCTGTGATAATACATAGCTAATCTTCTTTGTCCTTGACTATTTGAAGATTTAATTTTTTTCGTTTGCTGTCTTTTGTTTGTAAACGCAGGAAAGCCTCAAAAGATGTGTGTGTAACAAATTAAAGGACATCTTTATGCAGTCTCAAGGTAAGGAGTAAAACGAAAAAAAAAACCAGTGGAAAATATGAATGGAAATACGTACTTCAAATGGTATTTCATAATCATAGAATCAACTAGGTTGAAAAAGACCTTTCAGATCATCAAGACCAACTGTTACCTCAGGATCGCCAAGACCACCACTCAGATGTGTTTCTTTAAAAGCCATCAAAGATTTATGTGCTTAGCATAAGACACTTCACTCGTTTGGCTTTTTTTTGGTGTGTGTTCCTCTGAGACTGCTTTTCAGAGGCATTGAAGTGTGCTAATTTAATTTTTTTATTGCCCATCATCAAAATTGCTTTTCATCCATAATATCATCAGATACTTTAAAAAAATAAGTAGTGGTGTCACAGAAAACAAAGAGAAATTACGAGTCTTAGATCATTTTTGAAAATGAGAAAGAAGAATCTGGTTCTACGAAAGTGCAGTCTTTCTGCAGCTGCAGATTGCCCAGCTAACATGCAGCTGGGGAGGACTCTGATAATAATACCACTAAGATCAGCTGGGGTATGTGCAGAAAAAAATAATCCCATTACTTGTGAGGAGTGAAGAATATCAAAATCTGACAAGACAAAAGCAAGTTTCACTGAGAGGCACTATCTTGCTCCTCTGGCTTTCCCCAGCACTGCTGGCTTCAAACAAACAACAGACTTTTAATGCTGTACTTGCGTTTTAAACAACTACGTTATGAGCAGCGTGTGCTTACTGACCCTCAGAAATACATAGCTTGATGTCAGCAGGTGTCTTGTGTATTTAGACAAAGCCAGGCTGTCAAAGTCTGAATTAGCCATGAGATCTGAGAGCAGGTTCAGTTTTGGATTTTTTGTTTTGTGGTTTTGTTTTGTTTTTGGTTTTTTTTTTTTTTTATATATTACAAGTACTTTTGAGGATTTCTTTCCATGTTTTGGTAACTTATTATTTCTGTTAGTCAGAAGTCTCCCTGTGCATCGGGTTGTGAGCATTTAGTAACATTCCTTTGCCCTGATTGATTAGAAAGTTTTTGCTTTGTATTTCCTCACTTGGAAAACAAAAGGAAATCAAGTTACTCTCGAGTTTGTTTGAAATAAGTAAGTAATATGGCATCCTGATTCTTAACTGGTAAATGTTTGGTTTCTGTTCTTAATACCAGTATTTGCAGTTGGCACTGATTCAAGAACTCATTTACAACCTGAGTAACTAATTTTAGGTGGAATGGTTTCCTTGCTTTCCTGTGATAGCAAAAGTAAGATCCATAGACTTGTGCTTGTAGCTATATTCTGTTAAAAAAAGTTGGTAAATACCATCTGTCAAACTCAGTTTAAATCCTGTTGTTAGGTAAATCCAAGTTAGGTGTCATCAGAGATGCTGCAGTCAGTATTGTAACTGTGGAAAGACTTTTAAGGAGTAAATTTTTTTCCATTAATGATCATAGCTTGTGAAGGCAGCATGTCAGTTTGGAAATGCCCATGCCATCATTAGAGTTTCTGGCTGAATTCAAACAGCTTTCTTTGTTTTTTGTATTATGAGCTTGAAATAACATTTGAAAAGGGAACACCTCAACTTTTAAACAGTCCTGTGTTCTTCTGATCATTTTTAAGATCAGTTTGCCTATCTTTACCTGCCTGACCCAAAACACCGAACAAAACCCAAACCCATGTGAGAGAGAAAGGAATGAATGTAGGATAACTAATTCTTATCATTAAAATTAATTTTTAGTCAAAGATACAGGAAATCGTAATTAAAGTATATTTCTGCTTATGATTCTTGCTCAGATACAGCCTGTTTCAGCAATAAACCTTTTTCATGTTTGACAAGCTATTTTAGGAGATAAGAACAATTATGAGTTTTTCTGTTGACAGGAATTACAATTAAGTATTCAAATTCTTTTCCCACACAGTGTTGCCCTAGAACAGTTACCTGCTTGGACCTGAAACAGTTCTTTTTCTTTCTTCTCCCCCGTCTCCTTACTTTTTAAAGGTAGAAAAGCTTTTGAAATCTGGGGTTTTCTTTTCATTTCTTGCTTTTTTTTTTCCTTTTTTTCTCCCAGAGCTGTTCCTTTAATGGTGTTTTTGAAAACATGAATTGTGTTTTCAGTGCTTTACAGATAACCTGTTATTTGAATATCTAACAGTCCTTTATGCTTGGCAAATGGTACATTGGATTAGAAGGAAACTCTGGATAGTGAAAACGTTCTCTCTAATACTTATTTCAAGGTTGAAAGTAAATAAATGAATACATAACATAGAAAATAGGTCTTCCTTGCATGAGAAAGTAACCTTTTTCCTGTCTTTTTTACTGAATTCATCTTGTTTAAATGTGCACAGGGAGTTTCTATAAACTTTATACTCTTCTGCAAATAACTTTTGAGAAAGTTGTTAAATGTTCTTATCCATGTTTATAAAGGCCATTTTTCAAATCAAGGATTGTTAACATGAAGAATTCAGAGAACTGTACAGAAACTGACTTGTGGAATGATCTTTCTTAGAAAGAAGCATTTTGCTAAACTTATATTGGAAAGTATTATTTGTTAAAAACATTTCACATTAAAAATTCACTGGACTTTTTCCAGTGGTGATAGGCTGCTTTTGTCCTATGGTAATACCGACAACCTGTGGTGACATCCTGTTTTGATTCTGAAGTTTTAAATGAGTTGTTGGAACTCTGATGTTAGAAAAAGGCAAAATATCAGTTTAAGAAACAGGACATTTAGTGTCATATTACATCAAAATTTAAAAAAGCGGGGGGGGGTGGGTGGAGTGATGGGGAGAGAGAATCTGTAGATACCTCAGAATGCTTCTGCACATAACTAATTTGTAGATTTGTTTCCAGAAATATTTGATCTGACTTTCCCATGAATCACCACCTAGATATTGATTTTCTTTCTCACATCATTTTAGCTTTTGTAGAGTTAGAATCATAGACTGGGTTGGGTTGGAAAGCACCTTGAAGCTCATCCAGTTCCAACCCCCTGCCACAGGCAGGGTCACCTTCTACTACACTAGGTTCCTCCAAGCCCCTGTGTCCAACCTGGCCCTGAACACTTCCAGGGATGGGGCAGCCACAGCTTCTCCGGGCAACCTGTGCCAGCACCTCAGCACCCTCATAAGTAAAGAATTTCTTCCTTATATGTAATCTTCATCTACCCTCTTTCTGTTTAAAGCCATTCCCCCTTGTCTAATTAACAGAAAAAAGAGAAATGGAACACTGGTGATTGCTACTAGGATACAAAATATTAGAGCATTTCACTTCAGAGCTCACTGAGCAGGCATTAGCATCACAAAAGCAAGCACCCACATTGTTTTTGCAAAACCTATAACCTGTTTTACTGGCATGATGCTGATGTGACATACCTCACCATGACTCCTTGCTGTCTTAGGTTTGTGAATATAGCACTCTAGTTCCTCAGGCTGCGCAACGTTTCATGAACATAAAACACTGTTAAAATAATGCTTAGTCACTGTGGATTGCACATGAAAGCTTCTGGAAAGGTTTTACTGTTGAAACTGGAATAAGAATGCAACTTTGGTTGAATTTAAGAAAAAAAAAAACAGTTTAGAAAAATCAGGAAGAAACAAATAGCTCTGAGCTTTTTTTAGAAGAACTACTCCGAAGAGAATTTTCAATTAAAGTTAAAATGCTTTTGTGTGCATCTCCTTTTGAAGCTGAATATACTTCAGGTCATTGAAGATTTGCAGCACTTTGAAGCACCTGATCATGCTGATTACTCCTGAAGCTGTTGGCTAAACAAACCTGCACAATGTAGCACTTTGACAAGCGACAGTGCTAGATTGCAATCAAGACTATAACAGTTCCCTTCTGCCTGGGCTTACCCGTCATTACATGTTCATTAAGTAATAATTGTCATTGATCGACAGGCTTGTGTATGGATGATGGTAAAAGAAACAGGGCTATTAAACTTTCACTGGGTAGAACAAGTGCATGTCACAACCAATAAGTTAGATTAATGAGAAGAATTAAACTAAGGATAGTTACCTTATGGACCACTTCCTATCTCTTGATTTTATTTGTGATTAGAGACAAGTCTATGATATCTTAGACCTTCAGAAATAAAAGTATAGCAATATAAAGTAGAACCAGACACTAGTATTGTGCTGTTCAAGTGCTCTGACCCTCAACAGCAGCTGGTCATGACCAATTATGATAACTAAATTAGTTTGGTGGTTTTCAGATGGGCTTCATAAACACTGTATATATCAGCTGAATTAACAGGACAAGAGTGTATCACAAATAAGATTGAAAATCAAACTGGGTTTGTAATGGATCATTTCTGGGCAAGTTGCTGTATAAATAAATATTTAACAGATCAAAAAGGACTAACTTTATATCAGTTTGGGACAGTGGTAAATTCGAGATGTTTCAAATTGATTTATCTTTTTTTTTCCTTATACTTATATGTATTATTTCCAGAACCCTACGTAGGAAAAAGTTTTGGAATCTACTCACTTGCTCAGCTAATGTCCCATCAGATGAGATTGGCATAAGCCCTTGTAAAGAGTTGTGTGACTCTAGAGACGTGGTCCTCATGCTTTGAAAACAGATTCAACTTCAGGTTTATTGGTGTCTATAGTTCTATATATTGAAACATTTTTGCCTGCCATCTCAGGTAGCACTACAATAGCTACCTATAACCTTTATTTTAGTAGCTTCTTCTAGCTGTATGCTCATGTCTAAATAGAATTATTGAAAATTTTGTCTCACAGTGCATTTATTTCTTTCTGATTTATAGCTTTATACTTTTCATGTTCCATGGACTTATTTTGCTTTGTTGCATCTGAAAACCAGGTATGCACTGCTATTACCACTGGGCCAAATGTCAGTGGCTGTCTAACAAACTTGATGTGTTTTGAGCATAGATTATTCCTCCTCTTTTCCTTGTGGTCTCAGGTGTCCTGCGATCAATCTTTTAATAAAAAAGGAAATGCCTTTTGTTGATTTTTACACACTAAAAGGTCAGGACAACACTTAATGAGAACAAAAGAAAGAGCAAAAACAACATGAAAAATTCTTTGGGGAAATGGGAGGGGGTTAATTAAGTGTACTGATTGCAGTAATTTTATAGTTCCAGAAAGCATTGTCCTGTGCTAGTGCTTTAAAATGCAGCTTTAATTATTATGCCAGGTAGGAAAACTACCTTAGGGTAGATTCTGCCAGTGGTTTTCCATTGATTGCTACAGAAATCTAATACTGCAGTATTTTTTCTGCTACTGCTGCCAGGACTGGCTCAGAATATCTACTGTAACTGCTTATAATTCAGAAGCAGTATGAACTCAGAAGCAAAAGTCTGCATCTCAATCCAAAACCAGTGTTGATGAAAAGCTGGATAATTATTTTCAGGTTATAAGGATGGAAAATAAAAGAACTGTTATTTGATTTTTTTGAAGATCTCCTATGCCTATTTTTTAATTACTTAAAAAAAAAAAAAAAAAAAAAAAGGCAAACCTCTTTATGTCCATTGTACCCCACCTAGAAAAGGAGTTTAGCCCAGCCAGCCCTCATCTGAATTTGTCTGGATGTGAGATGAATATGAGAATAGAGCAGTATTACTTGCAAAAACACTGTGATATGCTTCCTATCTCATGAAACATTATTCTCGGCCTTCTGTGAGTTACAAGAATTTGATATTTGGAAGGGATAGTGAAGACAACACCTACACCCCCTTTCCTTCAGACACCCAACTATTTTAGGGCAAATAGGACATAATATAAATTTGCTAACAATGATACAGGAACTGCATCATCACCTTGCAGATAGAAGAAAGAGAAAAGTATCTAAATCGGAGAGGTTTACACTGTAGAAGAAAATCAAGGTGCGATTTTTAATGGAGCAGCTGAATAAAGAGTGAGACAAGACCTATGTAAATTCTATGTAAGTTTAAGGATGGTTAGAGGAATGTTATGGTTTATCTTAGCAATGGAATAAAAATCCAGAAAAACTTCTGTCCACATATTTTTACAACTATGGTATTAGATCATTAAGCTGCAGAGAATGCAAAATCTCTGGCCCTCTACAAAGCGTTGGTGAGGTCTTATGTCAGGAAGACATTTTAGTAAACAGTGATTTAAAGTCTTCTGGGGAGAAATCATTTTGTGAGAGGTGAGTTGTTGAGAAGTTGGGTGTTTTAGGCTAATTCTTGTCGTGGTTTAAGCCCAGCCGGCAACTTGGAACCACGCAGCCGCTCGCTCACTCCCCGCCTTTTCCTTCCTCCCCCCGCTCCCAGAGGGATGGGGAGGAGAATCGAAGGAATGTAACTCCCACGGGTTGAGATAACAGCTCTCCAGTAACTAAGGTATAATACAAACCACTGCTGCTACCAATAACAATGATAAGAGGAATAACAAGGGAAAAGGACACAACCGCTCACCACCCGCCGACCGATACCCAGCCCGACCCGAGCAGCGATCTGGGCCTTCCGGGTAACTCCCCCCAGTTTATATACTGGGCATGACGTGCTGTGGTATGGAATAGCCCTTTGGCCAGTTTGGGTCAGGTGTCCTGCCTCTGCTTCCTCCTGGCTTCCCCTCCTCTCTGGCAAAGCATGAGACTGAGAAAGTCCTTGGTCAGAGTAAACATTACTGAGCAACAACTAAAAACATCGGTGTTATCAGCATTGTTCCCAGACTGAAAGTCAAAAACACAGCCCTGCACCAGCTGCTAAGAAGGAGAAAAAATGACTGCTGTAGCTGAACCCAGGACATTCTTTAGAGTCGTTCAATGGCCAAAGGAAGAAATAACTGTGCCAAGGTTAGATACTGGTCTGAGGAACTGCATTACCACCCTGCAGAATTTCAAGGTTAATGTGGTAGTGTTGGAAGGAGACTCTCCTCTCAACTTAAGCAAAGCAAGACATGACAATTTCAACTTGAAGTACAGTGGCATCAGGGCTAGCAATATAAATCTTTCAGAAAAAACACCTTTTTACCAAATCAGTTCCTGCAGTGAAGAAGTTGTGCATTTAAATGCACGAGGTGTCAACACAAATAGATACTGGGATTGTGGTATTTCCCTGTGATTTGGGTCTTCTGATGTGACCAGCAAAATACTGTTACTCAATTTGAACGAGGAATAATAAGCCATTTCTGTTCTTTTATTTTCATTATCACATCTGTAACAGTTTGTAAACTCAACTTCTTTGGATTTAATTATTTATGAGCCTTTACTGAGTGTTTTATAGAAGGTAAAAATCCTTCCTTTGTTTTCAGTTTCAATAAAGAGATTAAAATAATTAAGTACTGATTAGCCTTACATTGACCTTTACTAACAAACCTGCTTATAAAATTGGCAAACTTCAGCACTTTTTCCCTTTCCTGGAAACAACTCAGTAGGCTACTGACCAGCACAAAATGGCACTGCTTTAATCACCCAGTAAGAAAGGATTATTTCTTTTTTCTTTAACCACTCATAAGCCTGACCCTTTTCTGCCTACTTCTTCGCCATAAATAGCAAATAATGAATTACCCTAAGGACATAACTTATTCACGTCTAGGACAGTGTTGTCCTTGGTGTTTGGTAGTACCTCATTTTCCCCAAAAACATTAAACAAAGCCCTCTAGTATAATTAATCTTTTAGTTTGTAGGATCTTGCTGGAAGGTTGCAAAATGGCATGTTGTATTAGAAACTCTTTAAACATCTCAGAACCATCTTTTGCCTGTCTTTGCCAGGATAGGTAAAAGCTTTACATTTAGCCATTTGAGTTACAAGCCATTCTTGCTTTTTTAAATTTTCATATATACTTTATAAACATCTCATGTATTAGTTACTTGGTTTCTTTGTTATCCTTTGATTGCCTGTGTTAAGGTTAAAAAATCCTTTGAGACTGTATTTTTTTTTTTAATGTTACCTTGAGAATGATTAGGTAGTCCTGACCCTGTTAAGTACTGATGCTTTCTTAGATTCTGGAGTGCCTTTTTCCTAAATCATGTTTAGTTTCTCTTTATATAGTTTTGAAAGTTCTCTGTGTATTAAGTGGTACTGGCAGCATACCAACGATTTGTTTCTTTATGCCAAATACAAAGCAGATCCATGTCTGTGACCAAGAAGGTAGAAAGCCTTGACACATTCAGGGAAAGATAACTCTTTTTGAAGTTACATTCTAAATTCATTATGATGTGTACATTCCAAACAAATCTTATGTTCACACATTTAACATGCCAGAGCTGTCTTAAAGGCCCCACCCTTATAAGCTTTACTTTTTTCTTGTGCAAAGGATCAGCTGAGTAGCCTTCCTGAGGAAAGATTTATTTTCAAAAGTGACTTAACTCAAGCACTGAGATTACTTTAGTTGTAGGAACAGTCCTGACTGCTTTTTACACTTTTTAATACTTGCGTTGTATTATCCTGGCCGGAGGATAATACAAACTAAGTAGAATTTATGTACTTACAATGTGGGCTTTACTCTCTTGGTGCCTGTTTTAAATAACCAAAACATGATAGCACTCGATATTTGTGGCAGCACTGTTATTTATTATGAATTGCCTGCACTGAAGGCATGTGTATAAATATGATTATTTAAAACAAAACTAATTACAGATGTTTTGGATCAGCCATAATTTTATCTATTTTTTGACAGTTTCCATGGATACAGGATAGCTAAGTCAATTAATTTTAAACACAGATATTTTACTGATTGTGTCTTAAAATAATGTTGGTATAGTAACTCTACTAAGCCTTACTGCAGAGCTTTTCAGCTAAAGAGTTTACACCTTTATGATACTGCTATTCTTCTATTTGAAAACATGCAGGTGGTAAGCCTACTTGGAAATGAGTGTGGTCCAGTGCCCTATCCTTGGGTGCAGCTTTGTTGAGAATAATAAAGAATGGGAAGATAGGGAGGAAGGGAACAAGACCAGAGAATCTACTGCTGTGTACTTACTGTTGTCCTGTTTTCTCTGAAGAAGCTGTTCGAGCTCTTCCTCCTCCTGAAATCCTTTCCCATGGATGTACCGGAGTGCTATAGTTCACTGCTCTGGCACATGGATTGGAGTCCAAAGAGCTGTGTACTCCAGCTGCAGAGCTGCTCTGAACTCTGAAAGAAACTAACAGAAAGAGGGAAAAATGCTAAAGCTTTCACTCTATGTAGGCAAAATAAAGCACAATTAAATGAGCTATTTGGCAATATCCTACAGCCACAGAACTGCTTTAGATGACCTGCTGACGTGTGACTCTGATAGTGTAGTTATGAGCATCCTGTGTAGAGGCAGAAAGATAGCTGTAGAAACCTTGTAGTGCCTTTCAGGTTTTTTTTTTAAAACTACTTTCATAATTTCAGCATACACAGAATTATTGCTTTTCTATTATTTATACTCAAAAATATTACTAGAACAATATCATATGCATGTTAATCATCTCTTCTAAGATTTGATCTGTAACTGGGATTCGATTTGATATTTGGATGCATATTTAATATGAAACCAAACTTTTATTATTAAAGACCACGTTATGCAATTTCCAAAGATGCATTATTAGATGTTTTTTAGTGCACAACTTGTAGCTAGAGGAAAGAGACACAGAAATTAATGACTTTTTTCAAAAAAAGTTAAATTACTTTTCCAGTACATGAACCCCATTCTCCTGAAAGCTTGGCCAGCATGGTCACCACCAGAGCAACCTTTCTTCTCTTCTGTCTTTAGAAGAGAAAAATGATCTCTCTGGGCTAGCAAAGGTGGTATAAGGGTTGTATCACAGGATCTAGAATACTACATCTGTGAGGAAAAGTTGGTGTTAGAATTGATGTGACCACAGTTAACTTGCTGTTTCACTGATAGATATTATTACTTTGCCTCTCCCCTTTCATGTATGTATTTTAATTTCTTGTCATATTCTCAGCAACACATTTTGACAAATAATGTCAAAATTCTCTAACTCAGAATTCCAAAGTTAAACCTGAACTTACTGCAGCAAGAGTAACTGCCAGATGAGATGGTCAGGCTCAATTTCTTATGTCCAAAGACAAATTCCTATTTCACATCCTGCTAGGATAGTAGACCGTTGCTTTGATCATTTTAATTCAACACATGCACTTTTTAGGAATTAGTTGTCATTTCATATTTAAGAATGTCATTCACTGATGAAAATGCCAAAGCTCTAAGCTCTGAAGACTGCTTTAGTGGTAGCTAAGTTGTAGGTTGTTGGGTTTTTCTTTGTTTGGTTGGGTTTTTGTTGTTTGTTTTTCCAAATGAACACATTCTCTTATTTCATGGATAGTAAGAAGAGCCAGACAATTCCATCTGGAAGAATAGTAGGAGAAAAACATCTAGATTATATGCATAACTTCATTTTATGTATTTAAGGAAAATGCTAATTCCTCAAGTACTTTAATGAAATGCTAATTCCTCAAAAGCTCAGTAAACACAGGAAAAAGCACAGATAACACTATCCCGTATCATTCCAGCTTTTCTGGAGTACAGAGTTTAACTCAAGAAAACTGAGGCAAGCAATGGCTGTTCTGTTTTAAAAGCAACATCTCAAATATTTCTTTAGGATATTATTTGACTTAAATAACAATTAAACATAAAGCCTTCCCAGTTAAGAGAATCTGACACTGCTGTTTGTTGAGATCACAGGATTACACATGGGAGAGGGAAAATTTGGGCAAGTATGAAGTTAGTGGAGCATTTTCAATGCAAGTATTTGGACATATTACCAAGAACAGTAAGAACCCAGTACTGTTTGCAAGAGAAATGAGTTGGTCAGTTGGTGACTATTTCCAGATATAAAGAGCACTTATCTGTAAGTTATACTTCAGTAAGAGATAACCCACATGAAATGCTGTGAGTACCTGGTACTTCTAAGACACAGTTTGCTGCAAATGTCATAACAAAGAAAGACCACTTCTGCAAATTCTTATACAGCCTTCTAATTCTGGAACTGCTCTTGTGAAATAAACTACATCTTACTGTATTACATTGTTAAGAATATACGTGATAAACCACTAATGGAAATTTAATCTATAGGTAGAGCACTATGTGCTCCTTAAAAATATTGTTACTACTGGAGTTACCTTTAGGACAGTTTAGCAGATTTTTACATTTAAACTTCAGGTTTTTCCCTTAAGTCTGTGCATTAATAAAAACGTTACTTTAATTAGTATAAGGTCAGTTTAGCTTAAAATGTTTCTTCACCTTTTTAACATACTTGCTATTAGTTAATGCAGGAAAAAAGCGTGATGAAAATAATGAAGTAATAGGAAATT
This sequence comes from Nestor notabilis, assembly GCF_000696875.1. Lineage (NCBI taxonomy): Eukaryota > Metazoa > Chordata > Aves > Psittaciformes > Psittacidae > Nestor > Nestor notabilis. The sequence goes on along the minus strand of NW_009921499.1, from coordinate 26,829 downwards.
AATAGGAAATCATGAAAGTTGGTTAATTATGAGTTGCAGCTTATGCTTTCTGTTTCCTCTCTTCAACAAAGAGCCATCCAGCTTCTCCCATGCTCTTATTTCCTTGATAATGTTTGTTCCATATGCACCAACTACATGAGGTGCTATGTAGTCCAGCTGGTTCCAAGCTGTGTCTAATAACTGGGCAGCCAATTACATATGACCATTAGTAAGAAAGCAGATAGAACAGCACAGATTACTACTGAGTATACATTACAGACTTTTCCTGATTTGGGTATTTCACTTTTCCTTTTTCCTCTATGCATCCTCCAATTTTCAAGAAACTTTCAGAAATTTAGTGTCTTTGAGTCTTTGACATTTTAGCCTAAAATATGTCAATATACTCAGAAACTGTTAGGAGGTGCTGATGGGTTAACATACAATGCACCACTTCTGAAGAAGGCAGGCCAAAGGTTTAAGATAAAAACAACCTTCTTGAAAATTCACCAATACATGTCTTGTGTTCTGAGGATACTTTTTTTGTCCAGCTGGTCACAAATTTATTGTTAAGAACAGTAAATGTGAAGTACAGTTTTCATGCATATATCTAATCCTCAGTAATATAAAACGTCATATCTGGTTGCAAAGCCTTTAGTTTTTGTTTTTGCAACATTAATATCATTTAAATATCATCACAGTCTTTGTCCAGAAGGAGCTATCAGAATCTTCCATAATGATTAATTGCTTGGGGAAACCATATATTCAGTATGCCAGAGCTTTATTGTGGTGATCATTGGTTGAAATGAGAGCTGTTTTGAGATCAAGAATTTTCCCTGACAGATGATGCTGGTAAATGGTACTGTATCTGTGAGCTTGAAATTTCTCTAGACTACTTCTGAGATAATAAATAAATGTAGACCATTTGTTAGTCCTCTTTCAAGATCTGTTTGATGGCAAGTTTCAGGCATTGCTTTTAGGCATTTTTTCTTTACTGCTTTACCTCTGTTAATGTAACTGTTACTTCCCAACCCACAGGCTGGTATCGAGTGTTTTGTGTTTCACAGTTGGTGCTCTTACTATTTCTTACCACTGTGTTTTCAAATGATTTCTTAGAATGTTTCCCATCTTTCTCATCTTCTGCAGTGCTTCTGTGTTAGCATTTATTTTTGTTCCTGCCTGGGCAGTGTGCAGTTTTGCTTGTAGCATTGACTTGATGTAGTTCTTGGGGACTACCAATCAGTGATGCTAGGGTGTCTATCAAGGTTTGGCCTTAATTCTACATTACCAAACATGTACATCTCTCTTGTATAATTCTAATTAATTTAATGATTCAATTGACTCTCTAGGATTTCTTATATGAAGTTTTGCTTCTGTACACGCCAGGAAGTATTTTAGTCTTCACAGCCTTGAGCTGATCAGTTCTTACCTCAACTCTAAGCCTCAGTGGGATTAAAGAAACCCTATATGCTTCTGTCCTTACCACACTGAATGTTTTATATATTGCATTAAGTATCAGTACACAGGGAGTGGAATTTATATCTATTCCTCTCCAGTGGAATGCTATAACCATTGTGCTGTTGGATCACTTTTATAGTGTGTTTCTGGCCTATAGTACTTAATTCTCCATCTCTACTCATCTCCCCTCTGATAATATTTTCTGACAAACAGGGGCGATACAATGATAACCTTCTTTCCAGGGCAAGTCAGACTCCTGTTATGCTGAGAAATAATCCCCAAATTGGAACCAGACAGGGACTTCTTGGGTGTACGGCTGATGTGACCCAAGGACTTCCAGGTGTATAATGATCCTTTAAGTTCATAAGAGCAAATATTGGGTGCAGGCGGCTTGAGGCTACTTTGACTTAATTTAGAAGACAAAATTACCTCTGTCAACCAAATTTTGCAGGAGAAACGGTTCCTAGTTTAAGCACCCTTTCTCTATACTATGTCGGTGTTGAGGCTTTCAAGAACATGGCTGTCACTTTTATGCTTAAATTTTCAATCTTACATGATTGAAGAAACTTTCTGTGCAATTTTGCTTTCAAGCTTTCGTAAAACAAATCCTAAACCACATTCCTGTGAGGTATTACTTAATTTGGAAAAAGAAAAGCCCAGTAGGATTACAAATGAAAAAGTCAGTCACATTTGAGTTCATTCTGAACCATTACAATACAAAGTTGAAAGTAATTTAGAAAAATTGCTTAGAGAAATTAATTTCTGGATGAAGAAAATTCTACAAGGAGAGCCTCTAAGTGTGCACAGGGAGGAAGGAGGAAGTCACTGAATATGTAGAAATGGCTGCCATTGCAGGAAGTTACAGAACCCGATAGGCCTGAAAGTAGGAACGCATAGGTGGGGAATGTGGCGTATGCTTCCTCTTACTATTATGCTCTTAGCTGCTGTTGATCCCAGAGAGAAGTATGACAGACGATACAATGGTCTGATTTGGAAAGAACATATATATTTGGGTTTGAATTTTGTAATCACCTCTGATGGGAGTTACAGGAGTAGCCTTTCAGCTAGATTTTTAGCTACTTCCTGTCAAAAGCTTATGAAAATTTATGTTCCTTTGAGCCTTTCTGAGCTGCATTAAATTATGCTTCAGCTCAGTAGAGACTTATTCCAGTTTAGATCTCCGATTAGTAGTGATGAAAAATGAGTAATTCTGAATTTCTGCAGCTCTCTATCATTCTATCTATGTCTGAATTTTTCTTTGACACTAAAGGGAATTCAGAATTTTCAGATCTGGTAAGTTTTACATAACATATGCCAACATAGCCACTCAAGACAGCACATGGTATTGTACCTCACAAATTTTAAACTACGGATTTACTGCCATGTAAATGATTTACAGGTGTAAATGAATTTACATGGATTTACTGCCGTGTAAATGAAAACAGGTAACTATTTATTAAGACACTTTTTATTCAACAAAAGGGTCTAAAACCACCGAAGACTGTTTTCATATTGTGAGTAAACCTTTGGTATGCTAATTTTATATACGCAAGTGACAAAGTTGTGATATGTTTTCTCCCTCCAGGACAGAATGATAATATATAATTCTGTCAGAACAAGATGTGTAAATGAGGTCATTCAAACTTCAAGGGTGCTCAGGCACTTTGATATGAGTTTTCACACTATACCAAGTAAAATTTATCTAAGTTATTTTTTAAAACACTGGAAGTAAGTTTAGCAGCAGTTCTGATTTGAACTACCACTAAGAGTGTCTGGAATTTTGGGCTGAGAATGAAAAATCAGACTAGTGTGAAAGAAATTTTAATCATGGAACAGACCTTTTCTATCACAAAAGATCCCAGTTTCTGTCTTGGATCCAACAAATACGTGACTGCAAGGGATAGTTGGTTCAGCTTGCCTATCCACTAAAGAGCTAACACACTAGAAATATTAGTAGTGACAGACCGGAGAGCTGATCTAACTTCTGTACAATTGCACAGTGGTTTGATCCGGTGACAGAGAAGCCTCCCTGGGCCTGAAAAAGTGCAGAGGAAACTTCCCTTCTAGGGGCATCTTTGTAGTTGGACCAGCTCAAATATGAAAAGAAACAGCATGCTTGAGGATAAGGCTTGCTTTGCAGGACAAGCCCACCTTCCTAAACAGAAGAGCTGTGTCTCTAAACTTTGTTTTCTTCAGATACAATATAAATGTAGTATCAGTGAGTGCAAACAGTGGTGTCCATTTCTGTGTATCTTTTTTGATTGCTTTTTGTCATAGATAGGGTTTTCATACATAGATCTCATCATCATAAATATTGTGATTCCATTTATTAACTTATGATTGCATTAAATAGCATTTAGTAAAATAGGAAATGAAAGCAAGTACAGAAACAAACACAAAGTATACTAAGGCAAAATACTCAATACCCTTCTAAGCACAAAATTCAGAGTGAGATTTCACTCTGAAGTCAGTCAAAGACTTTTTTATCAGATATTCTATCTACAGAATGTTATTTTATTTGTAAAGTAATAGCGATGTAATATTTTTATCCCCTTTTTTAGAAACACTATCATTACCTGTGGCTCTACTAGAAAATTCCAAGTAATTAATACTTCTGTCAAATGCCTATTTGATTTTTTTTACATCTCTGACATATAAAGTATCTGTCCAATCCATCAGAACTGGAAAGTACCTGCAGAAAATAGACTATGACAGCTTGATTATTGATTTTTATTTGAAAAAAAAGGGGGGGAGGGGAGATGATGATAATGAAAGTCAGCTTACTATGGTCAGTTTCCTTCACAGATCTATGACAAAACAGGTTTAACACTCAAATAATAGGAAAATCCGGTAGAGAGTTTCATTGCAATTTACATTAGTGTGATATGATTTGATCCTACAGTTGCATTCACAAAACACCTGAGCCATGACACTAATGATTGCATTCTTTGCCTGTTAATGCTAATGTGTATGTTAATGAATCTCTTTTCTTTCTGATCACTGCTCTGAAAAGAATAAAGGAAGGATACCATGTATCTTTTTATAAGACCATTTTTAAGAGTGAAATTGTGTACAAAACCTGTTAATGCATTTATTTTAATCTTTTTTACCAGGCATGTGTGTCTCAGAAACTAACAGAAATGCCCTTGTGTGATAAGACCATCTTTAAAAAGAGAAGTTACATATTAAACGTGTTAATGCATTCTTACTTATTTTTTAACAGCCATATGTCTTGGTAGCTAACATCCATACCCTTTCACTTTTATATTACATATTTCATGTTTAGAGCGTCTTATTCGTAGAGCTCAGGTATGAACCTGTCCTTAATCAGTGCAAAAAACCCCCAACTAAATAAATAAAAATTACACTTTGAACTTTTGCTCTTTGAATTGTATGTGGTGCATACAGAGGAAACTGGCAGTCTGCCTATGAAAAGGCCAAAGACTGCATAAACTCCTAGATAAAAATGTCTGTTGCATTCAGCTCAGGTGGTCATTTGCGATGAAGAGCAAAGCTATATCAGTGTAACAGTATGAGGAAGCCCACCTGCAGTTTGTGTGTCTGCACTGTGCTGATTGAGACACTGCGGAACTGAAAGTTGTTCAGACACAAGCACTAAGATTCATCAATTAAATATAAACCATTCAAACAGATGCAATGAAAACAAAGCTTTACATGGCTAGATTCACATTTTGCTGTATGTTTTTCTCCATGGTCGGTTTCCTTAGTGAGAAAAGTAAGCAGTTATGACTGAAAACTTGAGCTAGAAAAACAGTTTTAAAGTCAAGAACCATTAGATTTATCATAGAATGGTTTGGGCTGGAAGTGACCTTAAAGATCATCTAGTTCCAACCCCCTGCCATGGGCAGGGACACCTTCCACTAGATAGGTTTCTCAAAGCCCTATCCAACCTAGCCTTGAACTCTTCCATGGACAGGGCAGTCACAAACTTCTTGTGGCACCCTCTTCCACTGTCTCACCACCCACCACCATTCAACTCACCAGAAGAATTTCTTCTCAATATCTCATCTTAATTCTCCCTCTGTCAGCCTAAGGGCATTCCCCCTTGTTCTATCCCTACATGCCCTTGTCAAAAGCCCCTCTCCAGCTTTTTTGTCGGCCCCTTCAGGCATTGGGAGCTGCTCTAAGGTCTCCCCAGAGCCTTCTTTTCTCCAGGCTGAACAACCCCAGCTCTCAAGCCTGAAGAATACCACTTGTTACTGGTGTCTGCTTGGATATGAAGCCATTGACTGCAGTTCTTTGAATGCAGCCATCCAGCCATGCTGCAGTTGAAGGGGCTAAGGAAGCATTAAAAGATTATGTAGTATTTAACAGATGATAGGGTGGATAAATTATTAAAACCAGTCAGAATATTTTTAATGTATTCACTGTCCTAATAATATGACTAACTCCATATTTATATAACTGTTATTACTGGCTTATTTCAGAAATGTGAAAACATATTTCAGGCTTATTCTCACATTTCACACATCTTAAGCATTGTGTAACAGATATTTTTATGTAATAATTATTTATGGAAAATTGAAACAATTACTAATATGAATCTGGATATGACTGAGACATTTTGAAATGAAGATCATTTTGCCAAAATGATATTTTAAAAAGTGTTTTGCATGATATAAAACAATGTAATTCTTCTATCTATTAAACAAATGGCTGTTCTTTTTAAATTGTCTTTGCTCCTACCTCTACGGTAATTTTATTAGTTCGTAACACATTGCTCCCAGGATAGCACCAGATGGATCTGAATATATGATGGCTTTTTAACAATAGTCTGTCATCAGTGACTGCTCATCTAAGTGCTCTTTCCTTCATTCAAAAGTTAAATGGGCTTTTAAAGCACGAGAAAGAATACATATGCATCTGTTATTCTGTGAGCATTATTAAGATAGAATTTGCTAAGAATCGGATAAATTACAGTAAATCATACAAATACAGTTGTTTCCTTAAATCTAAGAGGACACAGATTTCTTCTTAATGCACTGTGGACATCTGCCTGTGCTATGGTATATTTCTTTACTGCTTTTCTATCAGACAGCTTTTGCTGTTATATTTAACAGTGGCAAATAGCCACAGTAGTTGCTTTGCTATGCATTAAGCTCTCTGTTGTATATGAAAGTTGGCAATTTATCCACCTGAGCTAAAGAATTGCTTGCCTCTCTCCACAGATGTGCATGCAAAATAAGCTATCTTCATTTACCAAGCTTGATCTCTTACCAGAAGGAAGTGGTCTTTTGCCAAAATGGAAATGAATTTCAAAGCTCCAGTAGGGATAACTTTACAGGTCTTTTGTCTTAAATCATATTAGCAGAAACACCTACTAATTTCTTTGAAGAAGCTTTTGAATTGAAGCCCAGGAAAATCACCTGCTTAAATACGTATTTTTGATACAACAAATGTACTGTATTTTGAAGATACTAAGATTTCATGCTGTTAGTTGAACATCTTGATTGCCTCTTCCCATTTTCCCACTAACAGAAGCAGTAATATTTCTGACTACACATGCAATGCTCAACAGTTTATCAAAATGCAAGGAGCAGGTGCAGTACCTGGTGGCATCATTTTTCAGGAGAAATAAATAATACTCTGAAGTAATGAAACTTGTCCCATCAGGCTCCACTATCTAATATCTAAAGCTGATTTTATTTCCAAAGGATATCTTGCTTCATGCTAAAGAATCCTCTACTTTAAAGAAGCCTACAGAGAATATTCTGGGATATACTTCTACTGCAATGACTCCTAGGATATGGATAGAAAGGAAAACTCTTCTTTACAGAAAAGTAAACCAACGCCCTTGTTATTTAAAAATACGCTCCTTCTCAAACTGTGCCATAGAGGTATCTCAGATAAATACACAAAATCCTCATTCACTCTTTCTTTGGTATATGACAGATGCAAATCTGCTGTGAATGTGCACCTTCAATCTGGAGTTGTGCTAGAAACATCAACTGGTATCATTCCCCCAACCCAGCTCAGTCCATACAAGTAAATCAAGCTGCACTTCATGGTTTGTAGTAAGCCAGTTCAATGGGTTTGGGGCTTTTCCCACCAGATATATTTTTACCTAACAACCAAAAAAGTCTCACTTGTTTTCTGCGGATCCTCCCTGGTTCCATTTAAAAATCCTCACACAAAGCCAGCCTATTACAGGAATACTGGTTGCAGGAACTACTATGTCAAAACTATAAAACGTTCTCTCAGCTTTCATGATCTCTCATCAGAGCCTTGTTCCTAAGTCAATTTGGAAAATCGGATAAACCCTGCAGTGTGGTCTGCCATGGAATTTTTTTCAGTACTCCAGAATCCAAATCAGTTTATACAAATCAATTTATAGTCTGGCGAAGGTTGTGAGAAGTGATCTGGCAACTGATTGAATTCTGATTAGGTTCTCGTTTAATTTTACTTTCCAACAAAATCTTTCCTGTTCTACCAAGAAAATAAATTCATGGCTAAAGAGATGAGCCACCAGGGTAGGAATTTTAGAAGTTTTGTGTATTCTACGTTGTTGTTCTACTTTGTAGTCTCACAGTTGTGGAGTACTTCAGGTAAGTAATTTTTGAAATTCATCCAACAGACACGTAACAAATGCTGAAAGAAAAAGGAGACTTTACTAGGAATACATTTTGATCTGATTTATAATAGAATGCTTGAAGAATGATGAGAGGAGTTTAAAGTGGCTTGATGTAAATCTCTATTGAAAAATATTGACAGCTGGACTTGATTTTCTGTTAGCATTTTTTTAACCACCGAATTCTCCTTCCATTGCACTACTGCCTTTGTTCCATGGTATTCAGCACTGAATGTCTCTGAATATGTCATTTAAATTTTAAAATAATAAGACTGTCAAGTCTGGAAGAATTCTTTCGCAGAGTATCTTGACTTCTTATGAGAATTACTTACATGGAAGTGACATAGTAAATGACTTGTGCTGTATTTTTATTAGGCTTTAAACAGCTGAAATATATCTCCAGTCTAAAAAAAAGTATTTCTCAAAACTAAAGGGTGAGCAGGTCCATTTACTGTGCTGGAAATGCACCGTGTTATCACACCTGGGAGAGCTGGGATGTGACCTTGGGATTCTCATACTGTTCTCCACTGACAGCCAGTTCTGTGCTATGCTTAGCAACATGCTTTTGCATCAGATTTGTAGAGAGGTTAATAAAAAGTAAATACTCCTGGTGTAATGTACTGGCTTTGGTTGTGTGAGTGAAGGTCATGTAAGGTCAGTGGGAGTCTTCTTGCAATGGATCTGTGGGATCAGGTTTGTCTCGGAACAGGCAGTTATCCTCAGCGTTTAGAAGTCATAAGCTACTTGCAAAGATTATGAAGCTGACAGAGAAAGGACAAGCTTTGAATTTGCATGTACTCCAAAATAAGAACAAAAAAACTACTTAGTTTTCACAGCTGTAGTTAAAAGAGTGTGGTGTTGGTGAAGCCATGAAAAAAAATAATCCCTTCAAGTATAACTGGCAACCAAGCATAAAAAAAAATAGAGATAAAAATCAATATAGAAAAACTTAAGAACATTGCTCACATAATAATTAATGGTGCTTCTTTTGACTTCTGGACATTTTTCTTCCTGTTTTGTACCAGTTTTCATGGAGCCAACCAAGATACGCTTAGAATATATGTGTACTCTTTTCATTGAGATGTTGACTCATTGAGTTGATAATAATGAACAGCATGTTAATTAAATAAAAACCCTTTTGCAGATAATTGATAGAATAAGATAGAGGTTTAAATCATCAAAACTATAAAAGATTCCTTTGGCTCTAGAGTTCTGTATATGATAACATTCTTTGCAATGAAATAAGTCTACTCTTTCAAAGGCCATGAGGTAAATAGTTAGTGAGAAGTATGACTTTAACCACTTTTTAAAACATTCCTCAAAGACCTTTTTTTTAATTTTAAAGGCAAATTTTTGTATCTTCTTTCTAATTAGAGTCGTCACTGGTATGTCAAAGCCAGTCTCTTCTTTGCCTCTTTTTTGTATTCAGCTCCACAGCTGATCACATGATTTTCTTTGTTGTTAGTCAGCCCGGATAAGAATGGTTGGCTTACATCCTTTATTGACTCTGCATTCATACAGCACTAGAAGTGCTCTCAGCTGTTTTACAATTTGGTTTCCTACTGTTGTCAGCAACCACATAAGCTCAGACCCTGAAATGTTGTCAAAATATATTTTATACTTATTTTGATATTTTTATTTAGAATTCATAGTTTTGCCAAAACTTTTCTTGTGATGTTTTGCAGTAATTGTCTCATGATGTCAACACAACTATAAAGGGCTTTATTGCCATTATGTGAGAAAAGCCATACCCAACTTCATGTTTCCAAGAAGTACTGGTAATGAGAATTTGGGAGAAAAGTGGGGAAGGAGGTGAAGTCTGTCAGCTTTAAGCTTTTCAATGGAATCTGTTGAATGGGAGGGCTCATGTACCATGACCTGTAATGGCCACTGTAACAAAACTGTTTACTCTAGTTGTACTTTATTCATTATTAGTAATTTAGGATCAGGAGAAACTGGTACCTCATAGAGTTTTTGAGATTATCCTAGAATAAACAAAGTAATTACTTCTCTAAGCCACTCTAAAGGATCAAGCTGACAAAGCAGGGCTTTACGGAGACTCTGGGCGTGTAAGCTAAGAATCTGGAATAAATAGAAAGGAGTAAAATGCTTCTTTTTTATTTTGTTTTGTTGGGTTTTTTACTTCTTTCCTATCTTGGAGCCAGAAGGCAAAAAGCTATAAGCACTTATAGAGATGAGTAGTACAAAGATTCTTGCTACGTAAAATCTTGTAAGGACTGAATTGGGTGTTAGAAGTTACCTGTAATGGTAAGGCTGGGGAAAAAAAAACCCAACATGCTCTGAAAAGCTGTTGTGTTGAAGACCTTACAAGGAAGATTTTTCTGAATAAAGTATCTTAGAGAAATTTGGAGAGAACAGAACAGAAGGAATTCAAGTTCCAGTCGTAATGAGACACAGTCAATGTTATGGGGTTTGCAGTTTTTCAATAGCAAAAAATAAGAGTGGGAGATGAAGTTTGTGTGCTAATTTGGAAATATCAATATATGATCATGCATGTTCTCAATTCACGTAGCCAGTAGAGAGTAGATTTAATGCTCTAAGATTGTATAATTTCTTTTTTCTAGAGCTTTTGAACCCGGTCAGTCTTGAAACAAATCTTGGAGGATTCAGTGGAGTTGCAAAAGAAAAAAGAGATGACAGAAAATCTATTTTGATCCCTGCTAATCATTACCATGCAGTGTTTTATTGTTGTTTCACACATGACATTTTTGACTTTCGGAAATTAAGTTGCTGTGGTGAAGAATTATTAGAAGAGCATGGTATTTTCCCCAATAGAAAACACTTAAGTAAGTAGAAGGTTGCTGACTTTTTCCAAAAGGAGTTTTTCTTTTTTGTCACTTAGAAGGTAGCTTTGTGTTCTAAGTTCATAGGTAGTCATTGCCTAACAAATTTTTAATGCATGGACTCCTGTGACTCAGTAGTGCCAAGGAGAAAGGTGAAGGTAAGCAGATACCTGTTTGTCCCAAAAGTGAAAGAATGAATTCCAGAGAGGCAGAAAACTGGACACTAGAAACCCATAACTATTTGATAATTAAACTTGAATCTTATTTTTCCTTTTACACTGCATAGCTCTTACCAAGGTAGTATGCCTACTTTTGATTTTTGGCCCTACTTTAGTCAGTATCATCCCTGTTACTTTTCATTTTCTAAAAATTCATTTCTGATAACTTTTTCATTCCTCAACATCCGCCCATCCAAAGTGGCTGTCAGTAATGAGGGCTCAGTTTCATTTCATATCCTTCCATGGTACATACACCTCCATGTCCCCTCAGACGCAGTTTTTCCAATTCCCTCCCACCACCAACATTGCTGAAACAGAAAGAAAAAAAATCACAGATTTAGGATTTTCTTCTACTAGATTCTTCCTGACCATTTCTGTTTCTTTCTTCCAGATGTTGTAACTTTCTGTTTACCAGTCAGAACACTGAAGTAATCCTTTAAAAAAAAAAAGAATAGAGGAAAACTAATAGGCATTCTAAACTAGTTACTGGGCAGGTGAAGCAGGTTTCAGTGCTTTGTGCTAGAGTGGATTTGCACTGTATTTGTACTGTATTGATTCTACTTGTAGAGTTTTTACTGCTTGTTTAGAAGGGCCCGAATGCATTACTTCCTTTGGTGAATACAAGGAGGTTCAGTGATCTGACTTTCTTTTTTCCTTCTTGCCTCCTCCTCCCTCATTTTCTGCATCAGTCACTAGTAACACCAGGATGTTTCCCCAGTGAGCTGTTGCTCCTGTTTGTCCTATGCATGTTAAAACTCACACATGTAAAGTTGCGAACATTTTGCTTCTATTGCAACACTTTGTATTTACTGCTATATTGACAGGAATCTCATTGCTTGAAGAAATGCAGGTTTTAGGATCCACTTCATAGTACTGTATTATGCCTAGGATCAGATAATCAGGATATTACCTGCTATAGCAGAGAACTACGGTTTTGTCAAAACATTTATGCTACCGCAGACAATTATGATTTCATTAAAACCTTTAATCTTACCTTTATTTTTCAGTGTCATGTACGGTCATGTTCTGAATTTCTTTCTCAACTAGACAACTGTCTAATGATTACACATATCTATGTTTGGCGTTCCTCAGCATTGTCTAGAATAGTAATGCATAAGCACAGATCTCTGCTAAAATTCTGATGTGAAACAGCACCAAAGAGAATAAACCAAACACCCCCTTTACCTCTGTCATAGAGGATGGTATTGATATCCAGGCTTCCAGCTTCATCAACAGTTAGGAGAATTTTTCAGAAAAAAAATACTTCTCCTTTCTAAATCTGTGAGACTGAATAATGATAGACACTAAAAAAAAAAAATGAGTGGGAATGAAGAGCTCCTTAATCTTTCTCTCTTTCCCCCTCTCAATCCCCCACAACCTCTTACAAACTTGTCTGATCATTCATTACAAACTATAAACATCACAAACTTTCAGCTCCAGGTCATAAACAAATTAAGCTCTACAAACATTTAGATGGGATTGAACATTGCTTATCACAATGTAATATCACCTATTTCCACTAACAATTCTTAAACTTACTCAGGTTTTGAATTTGCTAGACTACTTCAACCAAAGAGGCAAACTGAATTGTAGCAACACTTGCTACATGAGCAAGGATTGGCATTCTCAGTGCTAGATTAATATTTTCCTTTGTAATCAAGTATCTTTGTTCCATTAAAACCTGAATAAAACATCCTTTAGTATCAACAGCATTTATCTTTAGAACTATTTTGTACTTCTGCATTATGAATTTATTAGGCTGATGTTCCTCTATGGAAGATTCAGAAGCAGGTGAAAATGGAAGCATATGTTTACCATTGTGTACGTATCATCCTCAAAGAACAGAACAAGTTTTCTTCTGTATAATTCTTCTCTTACCACAGTGTGACATGAATCCCTATAGGACAACTTTCCTTTTGGATTTCCTTTTCCTAGGTAGTTTCTTGGGTTATTCCATTGCTTCTTTCCAACTTTTATAGAGGGTAGAATTTCACTATTTAATAACTCTTATTTATTTTTTTCCTTCCATATCTGTTTCTCTGGCTACTTTAATAAAGAAGAGGGAAAGAAAGATTTATATTTTCTTCCCTGCAAGCAAGTAGTACAGTGAACTTAGCAAGAAATTTTTGACTCTGAAAGATGAAAGTCAAATGGGTTACTAAATCTTCTAGCTATCTGTATTTCTTACATAGCCTTTTACCTTACAGTAAAGGATTCTCTGAACCCTATAAATAATACTCTGTAACTACATATTTTCTTTTCTTCACTGAAAGGAGCTGCATCTTCACGAGGCCTACTTAATTCTCATGTTTTATAGAGTAAGTTCCATTTATGCTCTGGTGTTTGGTTATAACTCACATTGTGTTGAAATCTGAAGTGGGTAAATGATCTGGAAGCTGTACTTATCTGATAGTGGTTAATGGCACACAAGTCAGCTGGATCATGAAATCTCCCAAGTTTGCTGTTGCAACACTCCATGCTGTATGCATCCACCTTTTATTTGCTGCAGAAAAGTGCATTAGATAATCAACCGTTCAACCATTCAACCATTATGTGCTGCATTTGGGAACAGTGCGGTTTTTCCTTAGAGATCATCTACTGCTGTTGTTGCATACAGCATGGAGTGTTTTAAAGAAAAAAGGTTCAGAAAAAATTTGGTAACTGATGCTATCAAATTTTGTGAAAGAACAGAGAATCCAAATGTTGCAACACCCGATGTTGTATGCATCCACCTTTTAATTGCTGCAGAAAAGTGCATTAGATATTCAACCATTATGAGCTGTATTTGGGAACTGTGGTTTTTCCTTAGAGATCATCTATTGCGTTTTGGTTCTTAAGGATATTAAAGGTCTCTAATGATCTGCTAAAAGTAATACAGGGCAGCTAATTATCTTCTTGAAATAGTCTCATTGCAGCTTTGTTGAAGTACATGAAGTTCTTACTATTAGCAGTAAGAGGACAGAGAAAAGACATCTGAGATCTTGCCCATGAGAAATGCATATTTACTACTGCTTTTCAGTCAACTGCTTTGATTACATGAAGAATTCTTCCCTGCAGGTGAATGATTTATTATCACAGAGAAAGAAATGACCCTTTGTAGTATCCTGTATATCAGGAGAGAGAGATCCTTTGTTTGATTTTTAGTATGACTGCTGGCTCTGTATGAGACTGACTACAGCATCCTGAATACTTGCCAGGGAAAGAAAGAAAAAAAAAAAAAGGGAGGTGGGGTAAATCCATTCTCAAGGGAAAGGTGGTCGTGTGAAACTCACTTACTTAAGACATACGTTCCTCTACCTCTTTACCTTCCTCACCTAACTTTGTGTGTTTAAAACAGGCAACCTGCCATTTCTCTGCTCCATTCTGAAATCAAACACAAATTCTGTCAACTAAATGAATCCCACTGAAGCTAAATTAACATTGACCCTTCCTTGGCTTCAGCCAACAGAAGCCTATCAACAAGCACATAAACTACCTTTATCAAGGATGAGTTCTTTACATTCCAGGCTTTTGAGTCTCACATCTAATTTTTTGTCTTCAGCATCAATATTTTGATATACTGTCTCCATTTGGACAAAAATACCCAACAGAGCTACTCTGTACACTAGGTATTCTACACATGCATGAGAATTGAGCAAGTACAAGGTGGTAAGTGAAACCCCTGGAGGATGTTGAAAGTTGGCTGCTGGTGATGTCTTTTAAGATACCACCAAGCCCCCAGTCTATGGTCCACATAAAATGAAGACAAATTTCCCTTCACTTTCTCTGCCATTTTTCATTTATTGTGTCTTTTGGAAAAGACAGTGAGGGCAAGTGAGAAGATAGTTCTCCTGACAGATAAAAATTAAGGTGAGCAACACCAAGAAGTCATTTTTTGTTCTACTGAGTAAAATTGCTTGCTTTAGAAGTAAAACATTTGGATTCTCTAATCTTTCACAAAATTTGATAGCATCAGTTACCAAATTATTTCTGAAGCTTTCTTCTTTGAAACAAAAACCTAACATCTTTTCACTGGCAATAGAGAATCTGAATGAACCACAGTTCATTCTAGATATGCCAGTGCTAGATAATATTATTGTTACATTAAAATTTACCAGGATTTAATTCCTAATATCTGATAATACCTGGTTCTGATTTATGTTACCTAATGTGAGTAAATTATCATTATTCTTTAAAAAGATCTTGCTAGTATTATGTAAAGTAATTGCATGAGGCATTTAGTCATCGGGAACAGAAATTATTCTAATAAATGTAACTGCAAGGAACCTGATTTTTCTTTTATTCTTTTCCCTTTTTGCAAATAGAATATCATTATAAGAAATTTGAGTTTGATATTGCTTAGAGATGCCATCATGAATACATCCCAATTTGTCCTGTAAAACTGGCTAATATACATTTGTATGTGAAATGCAGAAGCAGATCTTACAAGATACACGCATCCAAGAATAGGGTAGATAGCACTTAGTGTTACATGCATTATTTATGGCCTTCATTTGGCTTTTAATCTGTGTAGATTTTGTGAATTGTTGTGAACTGGTATCTCTGGAGCATCTAGTTCACTCTATATGCAGAAAACAGAACTGCAGCACAGCAGTGTGTGTGTGGGCAAGAAACGTTCTTAAGTTATTCGGGATCAAGGGAGAAATTAGGAATATAATGAAGCATTTGACCTCTATGTAATAAGAAACAGTTTAGTCCAAATTTGATGAAAATTCCTCAGCAAGAAGAGATTCTGTACAAAGATTAGGCACTGTATATTAGAGTCCTGATTCAGTCAGTCTTTCTGGAGATTTTGGGACATTTATAGTGGGATCTTGAAGATGGCCCCTGCGGTTTCTACTTTTGTGGCATCTAGCTAGCTGGTAGTCAGGCTCCAAGAGATGCTTTCACTTGGGCTGCATTGTTCTGTATTTTATTGCATTTGAACTATTACATGTCATAAAGTCTCAACTTTTTCTCATGCCTAACATGTCTGTTCTTAGTCAAGTATGTCTTCAGCAATCCTATCTTGTAATTAAGCTATTTAATGACCCTAAAGACTATGTGAAAACCCTAAATAATAGGTATGCCCTTGATATAACATAATTTAAAAAAATAAAAGTAGATTACTTCTCAAAATCTCATGCCTTATTTTGAAGCTGTCCTTAAATACTGTTTAGACATAAGGAAATGAAATGGAAAATTCTGAAATCCTTTTTACTGTCTCTGGCAGTCTTCCAAACATAAAGCCCAAAGCCAAACATTCATTTTAACCAGATTTTGTTTGGAAAAGATGCTTTAAGCAAATTAATTCACTTTAATACCAGAACACTTGAATAATGTGTGGCTGCTGATGTTGATTAGAATAAATATTGTGCATTTGAAACATAATAGTCTTGTCTGTACCAACACATAGTTACTATAAGCTTATGAAAGGATGGAGTAGGCTGACTCCAATACTAAGAAATTGTAGTAACTGTTGGTATTCTAGTGTTAATGTGAAACATTTAATTTCTATCTGTGTCTAATTATTCTCCATTGTGATTATGTGAACTCGCCTTTTATTTCTGAGAAACTTAAGGAAAATTTATTTAGATTCCTCAGAAATCCATATCCAGAAGTTGAATTTGAGAAGGTAAAAGTCTTAGAGCAAAACTACCCTCTTTCATCCACTCTGTACAGATAGCAGGTCAGACCTCTTCGATTTTCACCACCACTTCACAGAGCTGTCTCTGATACAGGCTTGTATTTGATATACAATTAAGCACACCTGATGTCTTCTAATGGGAGAACCTTACATTATAAGGATCCTTAATGTAGTTTTGATAAGCCTTTTAGGAACAAAAGGGTTTAGAAAGTTGCAGGAAAATCATTGTTATCACTGTGCGACTCCATTTTCAAATTGAGTTGAGGTAACCCTGCTGTCCCTGTCCTGGCTGGCTGCTGCACACACAGAGACACCTGGGCTGGATCCTTGCACTTGGACCTTCACCTAAATCAGTACTTGTCTTTGAAGTGAAATCCTGAGTTTTATAGCTTTGTCTGTGACCCTTTCCTAAGCTTTTCTTAGTCCATTTGGGTATGAAATCACTATTTTGATATGTCTTAGACATCGCTCTGTGTAAATTGTACTCTAAACCATCAAATTACTCACCAAGGTCAATCCCTCTTGCCCCAGACAGGGTCAAACTCTCCCCTCTAATGAAACTTAAACACTAAAATGAAGACAATAATGTGAATTCGACTTGCATCTAGCAGGTAATTAATATCCAGGTACAAAAAACATCTGAAAGACAGACACCCCCTTATGAATATTAATAAGCTATATACTCCATTACACCACCAGATATCACAAACAGCAGGCCTGCAGTTCTAACTGGACAGTTGAAATCCTGGCAAATGCCCTTTTCACTTCTCTGAAGAAAAGAGGATGGTTATCTAATATACACAGAACATCCTGCAAGCTTGTTACGCCTTGTTAAGTTCTTTCTGAGGATCACTAAGCTAACTCTTATGATGCTGTCATCATCAGACTGGCCAGCTGTGACCTATGGGTACTTTTGTGGAAATTAATAATTGCTACCTAAGTAAAATGAGGTCAAATTTCTTCAAGATTATGTAACAGGAAAGGCAAATTAAGTAATCTGTTACTTTAGGTACAGAGATCTTTTTTTATTTGAGCATTCAAACTTAATCGATAAAGATTTGATTTTAAGACTTTTCTAGAAATTGAATTACAGTGTTTTAAAACAGAAGATTCACATCTAGCGTGAGTAATTTAGAACAGGCTGTTCTGTCAGGGGTTTCCTGTGCCTTCCTGTAAATATGCTTATGAATAAAATCCAATGCAAGTGAAAACCAGTATTTGAACATGGTATGTTTTGAACATGTCGATACACTGAACGTACTGGTTTTAAATGGTTTTTCCATAAGAAAGTCCATTTTTGCAGGAGACAAAGTCTGTCAGCCAAGGATACCATAAAACCAGTACTGCTGTCAGGACAAAGTAGGGCTCTTATCTCAAAGGGATTGATTGATTGATAGTCATTTCATGGAAACAGTTATTTTTAGAAATTCAAATTAGTTTCCATTAAAGCTACTGCTTTTAATTATAAAAAAAAATAAAATAATAATTTACTGAAATTGAACTCTTGATGTGAGATTTAATAAGGTTAGTATTGAAAAATTCTGTTTGCTTTCAAACTTTAATGTTCTCATTTTAAGAGACTCTTCCCTTTGAAATTCAAGCTAATATTTTGACCAACAATAGTTAGTATCTTTAAATGACCAAGATTGAAATATAATTTCAAAGTAATTTGAATAATGTATTTATATAAATTTGTTTTTTGTTCTGAAATTTTTAAAATCCTTTTTGACTAAAATTTGGGTTTAGGAAAACATTTGAAATGTAAAGATGATAAAATTATTTCCTGAGCACTTTACGTGTAACAATAGAGCCTATAAAAGGCAAAATTAAGGAATAAAATGTTTTGTATTTTTTACTCATCAAAGAACGTTTGAAGTACTGATTCATGCTGATGTTATGTATGATTGTCTAAGCCCTGTTTATCAGGCAGTTTCAGCTATATCTACATTTTTGTTTAAAATTAGAACAAAATAATGTGTCTACTTTTGAAAGCACTTTGTTGCACTTCTGTCTTCCCAAAGATATTTATGCAATAGCTTTTTAGTTTCTGCTTCCTTTTTATGAAAAGAAATTTCAAATTTGTGACTGTGGATAAATGAAACACACAGATGATACATTTACAGACTATCTAAAAGGTGGTTCTGTGCTCATCCAGGATGTAAACGTCACTTTTGGAATTAGTGCCAACAAGAAAACGTAGTATTAAATTCAGTACAATTTCGTATTAAGGTTTCAGTTTAAATATTTATTAAATTCAAATTTTCGTTAGTAAGAGGCTTCTTTAAAAAAAAGAACAAAGAAAGCTTATAATCAAAACCAGGAAACTTATACAACTATGAGAATCTTCAGGTCTCTGCTTTTGAGATGCACAACAGCAGTGATTCACTGTGGGTTGTATCAGGTGTCAGGGTTTTGAGGGCTTGTTTACAGAATGTGGGGGTGGATGCTTCTGCCCACCCATATGTCTATATACATACTTTATTTTCTATTTCAATCTCATTATTGCATTTGCATGAAATAATTTAACATTTTTGTAGGCTTTAGCTTTGAATTAAGGATTAATTTATAAATTACAGATTTTTTTTCCTGAATAAAGCTGCTTAGTATTAATGTACTTTTAAAATTCTACTGCCAAAACCATTTTATTCAGACGCAATAAAAAGGTATTTTACAGCTTACTATCATTGTTTCTGACTTCAGTCCTCAGTTTCAAAGGGCATGATGCCGGTGTAACCATGTAACTAGTGTAAGAGGTTTGGCAATTGCCATTGCAAACAGTAAGAGAACAGTACTCTGCAAGGTGCTTGAGTGTTCAGTTGGAGGAGTTATTACATGATCTTGAAAAAAAAGGGAATTTCTTAATTGCCTAATACAGTTACTGATTTGTTAGCTACTGGAAGAAAATGAACAAGTCCTGTATGTTTTCTGTTGAAGGAAATGTGTTAATAGACACTGTTGCTAGCACAGACAAGTGAACAGAAACTTCTGAACATGTTTGAAGAAAAAAAGGGATCAGAAAGCTTTTACAAAAGAAAATCACCTCCTTTCACTGCCTTTCTTTTTGCTTATGTAGTTTTTGAAATGCACTGCACAGTGTCAAAAGCCTGTGGACAAATAAAACATAGGTGTATCTACAGACAACTCAGTATACAAAGCACTTTTATGAAGTTTACAAATATTTCTGGCAAAAAAGAGCTCAAATGGAAGTTGCTTATAGTAATTAAATTTTCATTATTCATTATGAAGAGACTACACGTTGCCATGGAGAGAGTCAATACTGGATCTATATTCAAAAAATCAGTTGGATAGTGAGAAGACAAAAGTTTTCTTAAAATACTGTGAATGTAAAAGCAATAGCCAGTTGTGGAATGCTGCATAACTTCGTGCTACAGGATATAAAATTCAGATTCAGTGGGTATGAAGCACATAACTAGTTGCAAATCCACCTTCTTTTGCTTTCTTTAACATGAAATTTTTCTTCTTTGTTCTTCTAAAAGTAATTTGGAAGATTGCTGTCTATTTAAATGTCATTGACACATAGTGGTTAAGATCTTCAGTTGTCCAAATGAGCATTTTTAATCAAGAAATGTAAACAAACCAACTGATCAAGAGAATAAGAGATAAAATTTAATGCTGATCTAGAATCTGGGCCAAGCAATAGGTGGAATATTCTCAGAGTCTAGTTTCATTTCACATTGTCTTTGGCAGCAGAATTTAGTTTAAGAAGTTTCTGCTTCCTTATGTCTTCTTTTGTGACTGTCTGCTTCCTAACCTGTCATTACTTTATTATTAAGTTGTTGGGGTTTTTTTCTTTTTAACCAACACTTCACCCATGTAAAGTGAAGGCTATTATACATATCTAGCTGAGTACTTTGAGAGAAAGATAGGAGATCAGAATGATCCAATCCAGCTAGTAGCTACCTAAAACTAAATTGTGAAGATCTTACATTTGCAACAAATAAAAGAAAAAAATACCCATTGGATTTTATTTCATTTTTTTGTCCTAAATGTTTTATGTAATAGTACTTCCCAAATTCTAAGCTTGCAGTGAAGTCTCGTCACTTCTGTTTCTATGAGCTTCAAACCTTGTGTCTCCAATCAAGGCCATAATACAGAGAAATCTAGACAAACTGGCACTACAGGAATCTGAGGTATCAGAATTTTATGGGTTAATATTAGTTTGAAATCTTGCAGTTGTGTGTTAATCAAGCACAAAGAACCATCTTGGCTATTTTCTATGGGTGATCTCTCTCTGGCTAAGTTCTTGTGGTCTCTGCTATTGATGAGATACCACAGGTATGAGTAATGAGTGTAGACAGACCACAATGCTGATTGCAAACAGTTTTGAGCTGTGAGGCATTTATGGTAATATAAACAGGGAAATTAGGTAGATTCTCAATCCTAATGGCAAGAAATGTTGGAAACAAGGCCAATTAAATGGTGGATTACAAACTGCAGAGGTTGGTGATGCATCCTACTGGTGAAATAGCAGTAATGAAGAGGAGGATTTTATCAGATGATGGAGCAGTCATCTCAGTGACTGCATACAGTGAGAAAAGGGCTTGACTTACAGGCCAGTACACAAAGACAGCAAGCATAGGCAGTGTGTGAAACTATTTAAGAAAAGTGAAAAGTGTGTAGTAGGTGTAAAGATCAGTTTATTTTAGGAACAGAGAAGGTGAGAAAATTCATTTAGCAAATCCCAAGAAGAATCTTGTGCTGCCAAGCAGTAAAAACTGATAAACACTTTATACTTATGGACTTTTTAATTTATATAAATGTTTGCATGCAGTGCTCCAGGCACATTGATAATCCTCATCTTTAGCACATACAAAAATAGAAGTTGACCCCGTGTCAACATCTACCAGTCTGTTAGAAATCAGAGAACTGATCAGCAGTTCAGAATTGGATACTGCAGCATTCCTGTTTTCATGGGCTTGTCCAAGAGAAATCCATGTATAATGTAACTTTCTTGTGCATTGTACTCCCCTGATATGTAGACACTTCTTGTGATGAAAAGTCAGGTTGAGTCGTCTGCTATTTTAAGAATACCCTCAAATTGACTTATTTTTTCATATAATTGTAGCTATTAAATACTGAATAGTTATGGCCAACAGTCACAGGAGAGTGTTAACTTCTCTTTTTTTCACTCTCAACACAAGTCCTTGTGTGCAAAAATAACAATCATAGCTCAACTGGAGTGTCATAAATTTTCTGGCAAAACAGTTGGGAAGGATACATGCTCCAGTTTAGGGACATTTTAATGAAAAATGATATACAGAGAGCAATTTCTCTTCCATAATGAGGGAACTTTCAATTTCCTTTGATCTCAGCTGTAGATGTATCACATAAGAATCTTGTAAGTATTGAGATTTAAACCATTAAGCTTAAGTTGACATTTTCTCTCTTAAATTTAGCTGTAACTTGTCACCCTATTTATATACTTCACAGAGCACTAGGCAGCTTTGCATGAGACTATTCCCAGTAGGAGATCATAGCAAACTCCATCTTCCAAAGACTCTTACTCAAATCACAAAAAAGTGCAGTGTTTAAAAATAATTTTAGCCATATTTTCTCCTTAAGCATCCTATAGTTGGTTTTAGTTGTCGCTAAATTCACTGTAGTTATGGTAGTTCTTACTCAGTTCCTCATCATCTAGACTGATCTCATTATTCCTCTATGTTTTCCTTCAAGACCAGTTTTCTACAAAATATATTAGGATCTGTAGTGAAATACATACCCTTTTCCTAAGGTGCTGCATGATGGCTTAAAAAAAAAAAAGGAAATAGAGCACAGAGTAAAATACTATGGTCTGATTAGTAAATATTGCAAAGATTTTTATTTTCTTGCTCATTTTCGGTTTTTAATGGTTAATTGAAAGGGATGGTACTGGAAATGTCCTTGCTAATCAAGAGTTAGAAGGCATTAAGAGCTGTAAGGTCTAAGCTAAGAAAAACAGCAGTTGCATGCAAATCCTTTACCACTCCTGGCAGTATGGAGAAATACTGAATATGCTGAAAAAGACTCAGCCAGTGCTCTATATTAGAGAAACACAGACAAACTGGAAAATGAGCTTTGCATGTAATAATGGCCATCACAACGAATCTAGCTGCATAATACTTGATAGATTTCCTAAAGTGAAATGGAACCCCCTGTGAAATAGTGAAAATGAGAAACATGAGGACTAAGTGGGAAAAGGAACTATAAAATATATGCACGTGAGAATAACGCAGAATGAAAAAGAAATGAGGAGATTTGGTTTAGACTTTTAACTGCTGACTTGTATTACAGAGTGAATTATTCAGATAAAAGATAATGTCAAAGATCTATGGAAACTGAAGAAAAAAAAATCAGGCAGTTTGCTACAAATTTAATAAACACAGCCATCATGCTAAAACCCCAAAGAATGCAAGAAAATGTGATTTTTTTCTTTTTTTTTTTGTGTATGTGAATATATTTCTAGAGGAAATTTGAAGTACTTCTTATATTACTTTTTAGTAATCAAGGTAACTAACCCAGATGAAGTAACATTCAAATAACATGTGATATTGAGACAATTAATAGCAGATTATGCAATAAACTGAAAGTCTATAAATAAAGGATTTGCTTTTGTCTCTGAAAGACTTCAATGGAAAGAAAGCTTATTTTTTTCTTTTCTATCTCATCATTTACCATTGAGAATGTGCACACTGATCTTGCGTAAGAAATACAAAAAAAACCAAGGTTGAGGGAGTACACGCAGGCAGGTAACTCATCTTCAGCCTTTGCACTAGTAGCAGATGAAGACCACATACTCTGCAAGTACAGTCAGACATGGACACGGATGTGTTGCTGATATTGTCATAAAAGCTGTGTTCATAAGAATTGAGAGCCTCCCAGTACCAGATTCTTTTAAGATGCAAACCCCACAGGGTCTGGTACAGCAAAAACAAAATCCACAAATGCAATTGAGTCTATAAGAGCTACAATCAAATACATAGATTGGATTCATTCCCTGGTATTTAGAGAGAAAAGAAGAGGTCTACAGCTCATTATAAAAAAAACAAACAAAACAAAAACCAAGCCAAAACACCAAACAAACAAACAAGCACCACCCAAACACACTCAACAGGGCTTCTCCAGGTTTTGGCAGGTCTCTAAGTGAAAACACTCCTTTCATATTGCTCTTCACCCATTATGTCCTCTCAGCTGCCTTTTGTAATTTGTGCTTGAAAAGTGAATCACTGGGATGGCAGCTTTGGGATGGTGTAATGTGGGCTTTATTGTATAGAGCAGTGGTGTTCTTGAACATTAGTAAAGTTGGAGGGATTCAATGGAGAAATAATAACCTCAGGCTGAATTAGACCAAAATTCAATTTTAGCATTTTATTTCAGAACTGCATTAACCTCAAAGATGTTAATATACTGAAATCTAAACGTAAGAATGGAGTTCAGAGCTGTTAGAAACAGTGAACTATGTCAGCAGGTTCTGTTAGTGTTGTAATAAAATATGAATTTGCCTAGAACATTTCCAGACAGTCATTCTTGTGATAAGGAAGCCAAAGAATGAAATTCAATGATTTAAAGCATGTTCCTGCTGGTTCCTTCACTAGCATCTTTTTAAGCCATTTGTAGCACTCATACATATACTACAAATGTTAATGGGAGCAGCTGAAATAAAGTATTACAGAACATATTATCTGCCATTCTTGTACATCAATGTTTATGCTAACTGTAGAGACAAATAATGCAAAATCAGGATTAAAAAGTCCCAAACTTGAGAATATAAAATAGCAAGGTTTCATAATTCTATTTAGAAGCAGATACTGATTGTGTGTTGTCTTCTAATATTGTTTAAACATTGGATAAACAATGCTAATATTGATCATGAAAAGTCCCCTATCTCTTGTTTGACGAATGGACATTTCCACTACAATATTTGGGGAAGATTTCTGAGATGTCTTTAGTGATCAGTCAAAATATGTTATGCCTCTACTAAAGCAATCTGTAGAGTTACTGAATTAGGTATTCGTATTAGTGGTAGGTTGTTTCTGTCGTGTTTTTATTAAGAAGTTTGGAAGAAAGTTTAAAGACCTTGTAGAGAAGGTATGGTGATTACACAGTAATGTTAATGTCTTTAAGAGTCTTTATTGTAACTTTTTCTTATTGAGAACACGATGTTGAAATCTGGTTTCCTTTAAAAAATGATAATACTGTTTTTACAGAACTGTGCAATCCAAAAAAGCAATATTGATGGTTGTGAACAAAAGGTTTACACTATTGTAATACCATATCAGATTATTGGTTTGATATATCTGGTTAATGCAATAGTATATCCTCATGAACCCACAGGCTCCCGAGAGTTGTGCTACTTCTCTGTAGTTGTAGTTTACAGAGAATACGTAATATGAGAAATTATTTTTCTCCCTTTATTCCCTTCCTCCGTATTCATAAAGGCTAGAACTTTTCATTCTCATTAAACTTAAAACAAAGAAAATACCTGATTTGATTATGTGAGTTTAAGACCTGGGGTTTTATGACTCAGACTGTATGCTCTTTCTCTACTTCTGACCATCGAATAAAATGTGTGCTAAAGTACAGAAACTTAATTTCTGTCATGTCAGGTGCTAACCTTAGCTGGCTAGATGATATGCACAGAGACAGAATCTGCCTGTAATAGCACCCAGGAGTTAGTGAATTAATCTCACCTGATGAAGTGTGTCTTCCTCAGTGCATAAATCAGCTGGAATAATGTCACTGATATGGAAGAAGGATGTGGGGAAAAAGAGGTTTGAAATGAGCCACAGCTGAGAGAAACCTGCTAATGGATAGGGCTTTAATATTAAGTAACTGTGAGCAGTCAGTGGGAGTCAGTTTTGGCTGTTTGATTTCTTCAAGGTTGTGTGGTGTGTATTTTTTTATTTTTGAAAAATAATAATATATACTGCAGTATAAGCGAACCATGATTGCTTTCATCCATGTGTGCAATGAACATGTTTGTATTTGCAATACCTTTTTAACATTTCAATACTTTGAATCACACCTGTCCTGACTTCAGTTGCCACTTCAGTGTATTTTGACATTACCATAGAAGAACTAGAAGAATGCAAACTATCAGTAAGAAAATAAACACTTCAGCAATTAAACAACTTACTTGTAATCTATATAGCAAATAATTCTCATTAATTTACACAAACCTGGCTAATTCAGAACCCTGGTATTTTCCCTATAGAATAGTTAGAAAATTCAGTACTCTCATGTCACTGCGAGGAGTTTGCAGTAAAAAATTAGGGATTGCAGAAACCACTAGTCAGTTCTATATCACGTTTTGACTCTTTAGATAATTAATGCATTCCAGCAAATCTACTGTAATACCAAAACTGGATAATTTGAATGCTTTTCTAATTCAGACCATCATTAGATGTTTATTAGTATAAAGGCATTAGTGCTAATTATTACCTGAAGAATGAATGACCACACAGGATATGAAGTAATTTAATAAATGTAAAATTTTAAACTGTTTTATTCCCTATAGACAAAACCTGGTATTTTTTCTGCCGCTCACAACAGGTTTAATGGATACAGAGAGAAGACAATGAAATAAAGTGTGAAGCAGAACATTAACTGCAAATAAATAGAGGAATTTGTCCTCAGTTATTACAGTTTCAAGCTTTTAAATGGCATGGCATCCTAAATTTATAGTAACAGTTAAGTGTGCAAGGTTCTCCAAAGCTCACCTAAAGATTAAATGGTGTTAGAAACATGTATTCTCAAAGCAACTGTTTGTGCAGTAGAAGCAATATGTTAAAGAAAAAAAAAATTAATAAAATTTAAATAGGAAATATTTCTTTTTATGTAGTGAGTGATAAAGCAGGGTTAACACTTCTGCTCCTGGGTTTTCTCTCAGCTTCAACAGGTAAAAGCTTCTCCTTAGGGTCTGAGAATCTGCAAACCCTAAACAGCTGAAAACAAATGCTTACTGGGAACTACTGATTATAAAATAAGGTTATACTTTATAAAAGGGTGAATTTATCAAGATAAACCAGTCTGCCACGCAGTCAGGAAAAGCAGCTGTGGTGGGTTGACCTTGGGCAGCTGACAGACGCCCACTCTGCTGCTCTCAGTCTCCCTCTTTAGCAAGACAGTGGGAGAAAATGAAAACTCGAAAGCTCATGGATT
>NW_009921498.1:24503-27947 GCF_000696875.1 Nestor notabilis | reverse complement strand
AAAAGGTCTTTAATTAAATTATAAATAAATAATTATAAATAAAAAAAACATGGGTCAGAAACAAAAAAGACTGCATATTTAATTAAGAAAACAATTCCATTTACAGGTGGGGAAGGACACACACTAGATTGTGCTTTAGACAAGATACAGCATTTTCTTACATTTGATGTATTTTTTGAAGTCTTCAATAACCTATATTACAAAAGTGACATTCATGCACTGAGTTTGAAAGTGTTAACTAGCCTTGGCATAAATGTATGTTCAAGCTGCTCTTGTTATGCCTGGAGTGGAGCTGGGGGCATTGTACTAGTTTAAGTGCCGAACTTTCTCTGCTAATTCCTGGGCAGGAGCCCTGTAACCCTCTGGGAAGATGTTTTGACAGTTTGTTTCCTTGCTGAAAGCTGTGTTGAAAGGAATTTCCTGCCTTGGATTTCAGAGGTCGATTGAAATTGCTTCCCTTACAGGGTAGACTGACTCTTCAGCAGGCAGGAGGGAGGTGACTATGGTAGGGCAAGGCTTGCTCCATGAAACTTGGCATCACTGCAGCTTCCAAGAAAAGAGTGGAAATTGGTCACTTCTTTCTTCATACTCAGAAGTCTGCAGCTTGAGATCCCTTAGCCTTGCTCTGCATCTCTTAGCCTTGCTCTGCATTTTTCAGTCTTGTTCCCTTCCCTTGTATTTCTCTTGTGCCGTCTGTATCATTTAAATAGAGCAAGTTTGTTCAAGAATTTGCTATCAGCTTTTCCTAGGTCATATTTCTGAAGACCTCAAAAGCATCACACTGCCAATTGCCAAAAAATTAGCATAAGATAAAGTGAAATTCCAGTATGTGGCTGGAGGAAGTCCAAGTGAGTGCAATGTATAAATAATCAGACTTTTAGGTTCTGCCCTTTACAAAAGGTGTTTCCTTTGTGGCAACCAGGTTTTTATTATTTGAATAGCTCATGCCATTCTTTTGATCACCAAATTCCCCATGACCCCTAACTTCTTCCTTTCTGAAATAAAATAGAAAAAAAAATTGTTTTGCTAAAAGATACTGTGTTTAATACTATTCTTTTTATGGGGCTTCTTATTAATTAAGCTTGCAGTATATCTCCTGTTTATTTTAAATCTTATGTTGCTGAAAAATGGCAAAGAAAATTAGAAGTAATAAAAATTTAACACTTTCTGGGTCTGCTGAAATCTAAATTCAACTAGATATGAACATTTAGGATGATTGTTTCCGTCTTGAAACTGAGATCATGAGCAGACAACCAAATCTTTCACAACTTCAACCAGCTAAATCTAGCGACAGATTTATTTTAAGCACATAAACCTATTACTGATGAATCTTTTATATGTTTATCTTCCCAGCATCCCTGGGGGTGTAAGAACTGATGTTGTCTCCACTTAGAAAACATGCACATTGGTTGCAATAGGTATTGAAACAACCTTAAAATCTAAGCTGACAAGAAAGCCCGAATTTTTATTTACAGCTAGCTTCTTGCATGTTTTTTCAAAGATGTATTTGAATTATTTGTGAAAATCAAATTTCTATAATCTTCCTAGATACAGAACAAAGTCTCCAAATTCATGTTATCATGAGTTAGTTAATTCTTACATCAAAAGCAGTACAACACTGTGAAACAATTCTTTTATTCTAGCACTGAATGGAATTTCTCAGGCTAAAGTTTTCCCTGATGTGGGGGACATATTGTTAATCGTGAAGGAAAGCCTCCCTCCCCAAGCTACCATGTCCTCTGGGTACTCAAGCCAAGTCTTGGTTGGCTACAACTGATCTCCAAGTTCTTTTTCTATCTGTACTTGTCTGGGACATGATCAGCCCCAGCAAATTAGCCAGCTGCAATCTCTTACCTGTTCAGTTATCCCCTATTCTGCCAGGTATCAGCCACAGGAGCAAATGGGTATGAGTTATACAGGGGTTTGTTACCGCTTGCAGATAGCGAGTATTAGCAAGTATTGAGTGATCACCATAAACCTCTGATTGCTTATGCTGAAATCCTCATGTTGGATGCTGAGAACAGATCTTAGCAAAATAAGAGGTTTCAGATGGTTTGGGGGAGTCTTTCATTTCAGAAGTTGCCTTTTCTTTCGATTCTTCTTAGAAAAAATTAATTAAGCTTTAATATTCTGCCTATGTTTTTGTTTTAAGTGTAGTCTATGTTTATATTATTTGTCTAATAAATGCCACCTGCATTTAATTTATCTTGTGACATGTCTTTCCTGCCTTGATCTAAATTTCTTCAGAACACAGAAGAAATTACTATTTTCTGCTTGGACTTTGCTGGCTTGTTCCAGTTTGACTGTTGTGGGCCTCTTAGAGCCTAAACAGATAGCGTACACTTAGCACAAGGGGTTTTTACCTAATTACTAATATTCTTAGACCACTTTGAAGCACAGTACATGTGTTAATTATTATTAAGAACCTAGCTTTGAACATCCTGTTCTGATATGAAAAATGCTTAGTGAGTCTTCACCAAATTGTAGCATTATAAATGTATTTCATTAAGAGATCATTAAGACATTAAAAGACATCATTATTAATCTATACATGATCTAAGCTTGGCAAACCTCTGTAATCCAGACTCATTATATTAGCATGAGTGCCTTTCCGGCCAAAAAAGTGCTGAGATTTTGCATGGTAGCATTTCCATTTATCAACAATATTACAGATGAAATAAAAACTCTCTTTTTTTTTTTTTTTTTTTTTTCTTAAATCTCCCTTTCTAGTCCCATTACTTTTTTCTGGGCTTGATATAGTGCAGTTGTTGTTCCTGGCATTAATGCCTTTTAGTTTCAGCATTGTACACGTTATTTGAATTGAGTAGTCTTACACATGAAGTGCAAAAGATCTTCAGCAGGCTCTATCCAGGAGTTTCTTGGATGTGCATCAGTGGATTTTGTGGGAGAAAAAATCCTTCTGGTGAATAAGAGTTGTACATGTTCTTTGATAGTGTGTTCTGGAGAAACTGTTAATTTTTCTAAATTACTAATTGTGATGTGTAGAACAATAAATAGACTGTTGAAAATCATGGTGATTTTGTTTAAAATATTTATGGTGGAAAAAAAGTTCAGCAATGA
Organism: Nestor notabilis; assembly: GCF_000696875.1. Taxonomy (NCBI): domain Eukaryota; kingdom Metazoa; phylum Chordata; class Aves; order Psittaciformes; family Psittacidae; genus Nestor; species Nestor notabilis. The sequence goes on along the minus strand of NW_009921498.1, from coordinate 24,866 downwards.
ACTTCCAAAATGAAAAATCCTCAAGAATTCTTCTAAGAAAAATCCAAAACCCCCAGAAGGCTACCTTTTCCTGCTAACTTTATCTGTCATTTCTGAAGATAAAATTGTTTCTTAAACTTTTCTGCTTTGAAAACTGAAAGTGTGGCCAGTCACTGACGTGAAGAAGAATGCCAGTTTTCTTCATATTGCCATTAATTACTCTAAACCACGATAAGTAAAATTAGACGTTTTCTTAAAAGAATTGTGAAAGCAATTTTGCAAAATAAATTTGATGCTTCCAAAATTCGAGGCACTGGAACAGGCTGTCCAAGGAAGTTGTGAATGCTCCATCCCTGGAAGTGTTCAAGGCCAGGTTGGACAGGG
>NW_009921498.1:1038-24472 GCF_000696875.1 Nestor notabilis | reverse complement strand
AGTGCGATGGTAGTGGAAGGTGTCCCTGCCTATGGCAGGGGGGTTGGAACTAGATGATCTTAATGTCCTTTCCAACCCAAACCATTCTATGATTCTATTAAATGTGACAGTACATTTTTGGGGATAATTTGATGTACTATGAGAAAGAATTAACAATTTTTTAAAAATAAGTTATATCGGTCTTAGAGAAAATGTGCCAATTTAATATAATGACTGAGATGAACAAAAGCCCTTTTGCATGTAATTTCACCATATCGTAATGGCACTGTACAGTCACCATGCCAATACAATATTCTTGCTTCTAAATTCTGAAGTATTTCACCAAAATTATCTATTCCTGCCAATATATTTACTTTGCTGTAAAAAGTGTTTTATTCAGAAGAATGCAGAAGATTTTTGAAGTCCTGTGCTTGCAGACCCTCACCTATTAGGTCATTTGATATATCACTTAATATACTGAAGGACCAAAGTGCATAGATATGCAGCACTGGATTTTGCAAAGCTTCTAAGTATTTACTTCTAGATATATAGTAAAAATCTAGGGATTTTACCACTGACTTCCTTCAAGCATTTTGTAATAGAGTTCTGCTTAATGTTATATGCTAAATTCCTGTTGGAATTTAGATTCAGATTCAGATGAGGCATCTAAATTGAGATGTCTCCAGTATAGGTACCTATGTATGACGTAGGTAAGTAAAAAAAGTATACGGGCTTGATTCAGTTGTCCATAATTATGTGTTTTCTGCCATGGGCATTTGAGGCAACTGCTTCTGACTGGCAGAGGTGATGCAGGATCTATGGGATCTCCTTGGCCTTCTGGGGAGGTGGCTGGAGCTGGGTGGAATGGCACCCAGGGCATTGTAAACAGAGCCTGTACATAAGCAACTGACCTAGGTGTCTACTGTAAGGTGAGACTACTGTAGGGTGCAGTGACTGTATTGAGTAGATCTCCACTGCCTGTAATAGGATGTTTGACATCTAGCTCACTCGTAGATACTTTATATGGTAGACATCTATCAGATGTGTGAATCTGAATCCCATTGCTTGGGCTCCATTCAGTTACCTTTCGGTATATGTACATCTCTGTTTGAGGTGCTTTACAATATCTGAGACATATACATTAGCCTGGCAGGTGAGACATGGAGTGTAAGAAAGTGCCTTACTCAAGCAGCATCTATGTGCTAGACAGTAAATCCTGCTTCACCTAAAATGACATCAAACTTAAACAGGGGAAGTTTAGGTTAGATATAAGGAAGAAGTTCTTTATAGTGAGAGTGGTGAGGCGCTGGAACAGATTGTACAAAGAAGTGATAAACGCTCCATCCCTGGCAGTGTTCAAGGTCAGGTCGGACTGAGTCTTTGTGACAGTCTAGTATGTGGTGTCCTAGAATCATAGAATCATAGAATAGTTAGGGTTGGAAAGGACCATAAGATCATATAGTTCCAACCCCCCTGCCATGAGCAGGGACACCACACACTAAACTGTGTCGCCCAAGGCTCTGTCCAGCCTGGCCTTGAACACCTCCAGGGTGTCCCTGCCCATGGCAAGGGAGTTGGAGCTAGATGATCTTAAGGTCATTTCGAACTCTAACTATGTGTATGCAGCTGAATCCAGCTCTTTATATATAAAATAAAGGTGTGTATTTTTGTCATCAGAGAACTTCCAGTTTTCAGACAAAGGCACAGAGTCTTCCCTCCAAGCCTGAGCACAATGTGAAAGGTTACTTCTAAGTAAGTGAGGAAGAGTCTTGCATAAAGAGAATAATATCTGAGGTCCTCAGAGGAGCATTCATGATGATACTATTTAGACTGAGGCAGTTATATTGGAAGCTGTGAAATTTCATTGTTTCTCCGGTAGAATAAGAGGAATTCGGTGTCTGCACTATAGTTTTGCAATGTAAAAAAAAATCCACTAGAGGCTCTAGTGGTACCAGCAAAGTGAATTTAGCCCTGATTTCGAAGGTAATGTAGCACTTTAAGGTTAAGGTTTTTGTCGTTATACAGTGCACTATTAGAGATTCTTGAGTTGTTTCCAAATAAGCTGACAGGCCTGTACAGCACAGCACTTCTGAAAATGGATACCCTTGGTCTAGCCACAAGACTATTTTGACAAATATTCTTGTGTAAGGAAGAGTGAACAACTGAAAAACATAAATACTTTCTGTAAAATGTTATGCTACAAGAAGATTAGTAATACCTACAATATAGAAATCAGGAAATTCATTATTCTTTTACTTTCCTGTTTGTAAAGAATATTAAGCACACAGTGCAAATATGATTAAAATAATATCCTTTATTATTATCACAAACTATCTTATGATGCAATGTTAATACTTTCTGTCAGAAGTAAGAAGGTATGTGCAGAAGACCTGCTCAGTGTAAGAAAGTTGGATATGTAAGACAAGCTGTAGCTGTAATTTTTGGTTGTCACAAACCGACTGACCCGTTTATTTCAATCAGATCGGTCGAGTCGTAGCTCAGTGTTACAGAACACTGTCAGGTTGAGTATCAGATAGAAGATTAATATACTGCAGATTACATTAATCTTGCTTGTTATCTTTTCCTGTCTGCCCGTTCTTTCCCAATTTTTTGTGGTTTTGATTCTGTTTGTTTTCACGGTTCCATAACAAAGATTATCTTTACAGGACACAAACTATAATTATATATACACACATATTTCCTATATAATTGACTTATGACTGGTGTTTGAACTCTTAGTTTCTTTTCTGCATTATATGCATTTAGTAAAGAATAATTTAAAAACAAAAAAAACCCAAAACATAACACACTTAACTGATTTATAAGCTTTTAGGCTTATCACTCAGAACAAAGCTCAAGAGCATTTGGCTATGATATTAAACATGTAGTCATGGTTGAATTAAGACTTCCTTAGTCAGCACTCATTTAGATTTTAATATCTTAAGCCCCTTAAGCCCATTGCATCAAGCAATGGAGCAGTGGCCATGTCTTTTGTATAGAAGTTTCGCAGCTTGACAGTTAAGGTATTTACCTAACAAATAGAATTTAAGGGACCAGAAAGTTATCATCTCATAGTCTAAGAAAGCATGCTGACCACCAAGCTGTCTGGCAGCTGAAAAGAGAAGTAGTAAGATGGTTCAGACCTTACCTCTTGCTAAGCCTTACATTGTGCATCTACAACTGAGGAAGTTATGGTGGCTAGAAGGACAGGAAGCACAAGGAAGCCTGACTTTGCAGTTTACTTAATATTCACTGCTAAGAAATACGGAAACTGGTTTTTGGTTTTATGTTATCCAATGACTACCTAACATAAACATATAAGCAATCCTAGGGTCAGTATCTGCTATCCCAGAATAATGCTCTTTTTCTCTTTGCTGTTGTGTTTCCTGTCCATCTTTCTTGTTAGAGCAGCTTCAATTTGTAATATGGCCAGACATTGTACTGCTGTAGTTTTTTGGAAGACAGTTATCCATATTCTAGTTGGGTATATCAACATTGAAAAGTCAGGTTTATATGGCCAAAATCCCAGTGTGTTTTGTATGCAGAAGCCACTACCTTCAGTTCCTTCTAGAGACAAAAGCAAACCAGAGGATCCAGAAAAAAAAAGAAAGACCTCCCAAAAAACCAAAAACAACAACCAACCAAACAAAAAACACCAGCCCCCCCCCCCCCAAAAAAAAAAAACAAACCAAAAAGAAAACAAACCCCAAAAAAACCAAACCACCAACCAGAAAAAAGAAAAAAAAATAATTCATTTTCACCTGGCTAAATGGACTCTCCAAGGCAAAAAATATTCCTGAGTACAGAAGACATATATGGCCATTTCCAATAAAATCCACTGATACAAAACTGAGAAGTATCCTCAGGAAAGGCAGAATCAGAATGTCATACAAGTAAGAATAGGCTTCACCTGCTTGAAACAGTATGCAGTTAGAGCCATATGTGATTAAGAAAAATCAGCATAATCTGGAACACAGCTGTAGTAATTACATGAAAGATGATCAATTACAGGAGCATCTAAATAGATTGTTTGGAAAAGGACATAATTGCTCTAGCTGTATCAAGAAAGTGACTACCAAAAGAGGGGAAAGAGCTAATTAAACTGAAGAATAGCATAAGGACGACTGGATATAAACAAGCCATGACTAATTTAGGTTGGGCATTAGAAAGAGGCCTATGGTCTTTGCAAGAGTCAAGAACACAGAGCAGCCTGCAAGGTTTCAGGTAGTTGGGGTAGATAAACTTAACCTTTCTGTTATGGATTTTAAAAAGTTTATAGAAGGAATTTGTAACATGCAATCGATGTCGACAAGTGACTGGAATGAGCTTATAAAGGGTGTTCTTATAGCCCTGAAGCCCCAAGAGGTGTGAGATAACTTCATGACATGGAACTTGAACTTGAAAGTAGTCTGCTAGTAAAGAAACGGTAATTTCATTTCTAGTTGAGAAACTATGAATAAACATGAATAATCCTGATTTCAGAGAAATAGTCAGAAAAGGCTTGCAAAATGCAGAAAGCCTTTATTGGTGTCATGTCTTGCATCAGCCCAGACACTACAGGCTTTGATCCTGAGAGAGAAAAAAGATGTGGAGGTAACTGGCTTGTTGGAAGAAATAGTAGTCATTGAAAATTAGAGCTGGGTGAGATTTTTCTGATTAATATATTTATGATAAATGTAGTGCTGAGCTCTTAAAAAATATTCAATCTGAGTTTTTCATGTTGAAAGATCATTATGGTCCCCAATTTAATTATATTTAGTTTAAAAGTAAAAGCAGAAAAGTCCCTTTAAAAAACAAAATAAATCTGTTATTATGCAGCTAATATAAAGCCTAACTTTTTTTTTTTTTTTTTTATGATATGACATTGTTAATTCTTCTCTCATGGTGTCATCTGAAAGTGTAATAGTCATGTTCTGTCTCCTATTATCTAGGTCGTTAATGAAAGTATACAATGTGGTGTTCTACTCATGCTTAAAATTAATTGGGCACATAAATGTTTGCAAGACAGATTCCTTTCTGGTGCATCAGTCTCAGAGGTTTTGGCAATTTAATACTTTTTAAAGCAATTGAAGCTTTTGGGTTTGTTGTTTTGTTTTGGTTTTTTTGGTTTGTTTTTTTTTTTTTTGTTTTTTGTTTTTTTATTTGTTATTTGATTGGTTTGGCTTGTGGGGTTTTTTTGAGACTTTTTTTTGCTTTATTTTGTTTTGTTCTAGTTTTTGTTTGGGTTTTTTTGTGGTTTTTTTTTTTATATATATGTAAAGCAATAAATTGCAAAACAGGCTTTTTAAACATTTCTGATACTCGCTTGTTCTGACCTATTTGAAAGACTATATAAATCTTATCTGCAAAGTTTGGAATTTCCCATTAATAATAATGAATAAAGAGAAAAGAACAATAAATTGTTCAAGAAGAGCCTGGAATTTTTCACTGCAAGTTATCCAATAGAGTAGAGAAGTGAACAAAGATATAAACATCAAACAAATGAAATTCTGATTGTCATTTATGAGGAGAAAACATCTGTAATGGATATAACAAGCAATCTTGAATCTTAATATTCAGACTTTAATAAGTAAACAGATATTTCACCATCTTGTAAAACAATAGTATTATGAGCTCATTCTGGTTAGAACTACTTGGGTGCTTAAAGACAGGCTTAAGTGTTTTTCTGGATCAGGCCAGAATGGTCAGCACCCTGCCAGATTAATTCTTGGAAGAGTTTACGAAAAATAGTGGGAAAACGTCTTGTGCATAGTGAGAAATCCAAACCAGTGACTGAATATAATGTGCATTGACAATGGGGTGTGCCAAGTCCTTGAAGAGAATGATCTAAGGTACACAGCATCAAAGAAAAGACAATTTTTTGGTCTTTTTTTTTTTTTTTTCCTAAATGGCAAAATTTTTGAATGGATTCCAGGCCAAAGGAGGGTTCCAGAAGTTTTTTTGCATAAAACACCAGGCTTGAAAACCCACTTCCATTTGCACAACCAGGCGGGTGAGCTCACTTGTGGTTGGGAAATGCTAATGTAAATAAAATAACTACTTTCTCTTGTATATCAGGGCAAAAAGCAGGGAGTGTGCCTAGATCTGTGGAAACTGCTCAAAACTGGAAGAACTTAGGAATAACTTTAAGTGAGTCCAGAGAAGGGCCACAAAGATGATTAGAGGACTGGGGCACCTTTCCAGTGGAGCCACGCTGAGGAGCTGGGTTTGTTCAGCCTGGGAAAGAGAAGGCTTCAGGGACACCTTAGAGCAGCTTCCGGTACCTAAAGGGGCCAACAAGAAATCTGGAAAGGGACCTTTTACAAGGGCCTGTAGGGATAGGACAAGTGGGAATGGCTTTAAACTGAAAGAGGGAAGATTTAGACTAGATACAAGGAAAAAATTATTTCCTCTAAGTGTGTTGAGGGACTGGAACAAGTTGTCCACAGAAGTTGAGGCTGCCCCATCCCTGACAGTGTTCAAGACCAGGTTGGAAGGGGCTTGCAGAACCTGGTCTAGTGGAAGGTGTCCCTATCCATGGCAGGAGGGTTGGAAGTAGATGATCTTTAAGGTCCCTTCCAGCCGAAACCATTCTATGATTCTGTGATAACTTGTCTGACTTGCTGGCTTGATAATTCATCTTCATCGGAAGGAAGAATTTGCATGTGCTATTCGTATTGCAATGTTTTCAAGAAAATATTTATTAGACTTTTTCTAATTACCCTTCTTGCATTACAGCACTATTCTTTTCCTCCTACAGAATGGGTGTAATTTCCAGTTCTGTGCTACTGCATGATGATAAGATCCTTCAGTTTCATGAAACACTTTACTGTCTTCTCCCTCCCTTCTTGTGGGGTCACCGAAGCTCTTGCAGCAAGTGGTTTGTTGGACAATGGGTTCCTATTAAGTCCCTATTTACTGGTAGTTGGTAACTCTTCTAGACATTTCTCCCTTCCACAATTCATCAACCCAGTTATACTTGAATTAGTCTTATTATGTATTAATTATCCAGCCACTCGGACAAATTATAACTTCTCTTTCATTTGGCTGTACTGGGTTTGCTTGGGATGGAATTAGTTTTCATGGCAGCAGCATGTGTGGTGCTGTGCTTTGGATTTGTGACTGCAACAGTGTTGATAACACACCAGTGTTTTGGCTCTTGCTGAACAGTGCTTGCACAGCATCAAGGCTTTCTCCCACCTTCCCTCCCCGCAGTGTACAGGCTGGAGGAGGCCAAGAGGTTGCCGGGGGACATGGCTGGGAGAGCTGACCCCTACTGACTAATGGGAAATCCCATACTATGTGACACTGTGCTCAGGAATAAAACCTGGGGGAAAGAAGGGGAGATGTTAGAGTGTTTGCCTTCCCAAGTAACCATTGCATGTGCATAGGCCCTGCTTCGCAGCAGGAGGCTGTACATCTGCTGGCCAGTGAGAAGCAGTGAATTCACGAAGTATTTCAAGTTGGAATTAATTCCTTATTTTGCTTTGCTTACATATGCAACTTTTGTTTTGTCTGTTAAACTGTCATAATCTCAGTCCACAAGTCTTCTCACCTTTCTTCTACTTTCTGCCCAACCCACAGGAGAGAGAAGCAAGTGAGTGGATGGGCACATGTTGGGCTGCTTGCCAGGGTACCCCCCCCCCCCCATTTGCTAGTTAAGTACTCAAATTAAGTAGGAACCTTTTAATTGTATGATCTTGAAAAATTGTCAGGTGGATTGATCCTAAAAATATAATTCATCATAAAGTGCATAAAGATTTTTTGGTTCATTTTATCCTAGCTTTGTTTTATAATGCTTAAATTTCTCATGTGTTTCCAAGTCTGTAGGAGAACGATCTGTTGTCAAAACTGCAGCAGTTTTACAGGCTCCAGCCTCAGTCATGTATTTCATGTTCTCAGAGTTCTTTCACTACCTACAGTACATCTGAAGAGCTTGTCAGTTTGTATCCAATTTTACACATTTTTGCACTCTCTGGGTAGACTTTGGCCTATTTTGCAAGAAGAATTAGATGATCTTGCCTTTGAAGTCTGGAAGCACTGCTGGAGAGATTGGCTATTAAAGGAAAAGAGGCACAGTGCCTGCCACAATGGGCTTTTGGTCCTCACTGATCTCTTTGGCTTTACCAGAAAGCAGATAATCCTGATAACATGACTGATCAGTCCTTGGTAGTCTTTAAAGCTGGTCCAGGCTGACCAAAGCATAGAGGTAAACTCAGTGAACTATGTCTATCTTGTATTGCCCTGCATTTACCCATCTCTGAATATTACTTGTGATGTTAATGAATATTGAGGTACTTCGATAGATAAGCCTCTATCACTTAATTACTGTACCTTGTATGAACTTCAAGTAAATGTCCATTGAGAAGCCAAAAAATAATAAAAATATATGTAATGGTTCAACTTCCCTGAATTCGGGGGTTACCAGAAAAGCCAAATATTAGTTAATCGTTGCAGAGTTTTTTCTGTATTGTATGAGAAACTGGAATCGTGAACTTGTTCAAATGCAGAAATAATTACCCTAGCTGCAATGGTTCAGTTGTTGCAGGCAACCATCAGTCATCCAGGAAATATTGATAATAAATCCTCATAAGCAAAGACATAATTCTGACTTCAGCAGAGTCAGTGATTTATTAAATAATTTAAATAATCTAAGCAACTTAAATATTGTGGGACTTTAGCTTATGAGCATTACATAGGCAAATCTTCCTTTTGGCTACCAGCTCTGGATCAAACACAGCAACTGTTACTATTAATTCTTTGAACAAGTGCCGTGTGATGTAACGAAAGATAATAGAATGCCTTGCCATATTATGGTCTGCCAACCTTCTCATCATATTTTGACATACTTATGGAGCTTGTTGGATGAATGGTCTGAAAATTCTGGATGGTTTATCTTACTTTTTCTAAACTGTTTTATTTGCAGTATATCCCACTGAAAGTTCCACGAGAGTTCACTGCCATCATTCTGTAATAAAAATAATGTACCTTTTAATGCTAGGTGACATTTTAGGTCTATATAACCAGAGAGTTAGTGGAGGTTACTAGCTATAAAGGGGCTGCAGACCCTGAAGATCAGCTGCACTTACTTGAAAAATGCCTGCACTACTGGACCAGAATTATTGGCAATAATTTAGGAACAAATGTAATAACATAACCTTTGATACAATTCTGTCCACTGGTTTGGCTACTTTAACACATGTCAAACCCAGAGGGTGTGAATATATTCCTTCCTGTTATAGCCTACTTTTTATTCAATTTTGAGATTCCTTGCAACTATGTTTGTCTTTTTCCCCTGTGTTTTCTCAGGGAATGTAAATCTATCAGAAGCAAATGCACTGAAGGAGGAACAGAAATGTTCCAGGTGTTCTTTTACTCAGTAAATGCATCATAATTCTCAGTAGGCATCGTCTTGTTACTGTGCCTCATTTCTGATCTTGAAGAGGCACTCGTAACAGGGAGCTAATCATGCTTGTGGTGCAGCTTAGTTGTCCCGGAATGCTACCTGAGATGCCCATGTGGCCTCAACTGACACCTCAGAAAAACAAAATTCCTCTCGCTTCTAGGCTGTATCTGCCAGTGCCACATGGGTGTCCAGATACTCCAGGCCATCTCAGGTATGTCAGTTTAGGCAACAGACTTGAATCCCAAGATCTTGCAAACTGGTACTTGACATTGCAAATGCAGAAATAAACTTTTCTGAGTAGGAGCAAGTAGCAATGACTCTTTACTTCAGATTCTGCTTTTTACTTTGTAGATATCTGTCGCATATTATCTCTTACCTTGTTAAATTATGTAAAGATTCTGCTCTAAATCACTGACACTGACTTGTCCTAATACATTTTATATCTTTCTAATAATTCTGCAACTTCCTTGAAGGAGACAGAGTGCTTTAGAAAAAAGGTTATAAAGAAGATCCTCATGGCTACTATGGATTTATTAAAATATTGAGGCTTGACGTAAATGTTACAGAGTTATCTGAAATACCAAAATACAAAAAATACTTAAAGAAGCCATAGATCCTTCCAACTGAATGTTAGGGCATCCTGACCGCAGATCTGGAACTACAAGAAACAAGTCATAAACCTCTGAACCTTGGAATTAGGAAATCTGGCACAAAAAGGCAAAACCTATCTTTTCATCCATAATTAACAGTTGCATCTTTTTCACAATTGTATATGCAGAAGCAAAACAGGTTTTGTTGAACAAACAATGCTTACCACAAGCAAAAACAACTAATGCTATTGGAAAAGTGTTAAGGATATTAAGAAATAAAGTGATTGTCAAGCTGGAGAGAAATGCAGAAAAGAAATGCATACAAGACAACTAGATCCCCTTCGCTTTGACCAGTAGGCATCATTTCATTTGTTGCATTACAAACTCTCTAATGCTAATGTGTGTGTACGAGTGATGTACAATGGATAGCCTCAAAAACACACCCCAAAAAAAGACAGAAAAAGAGATGGAAAATGAAAGAAACTAGACAAAAATTATCATGAAGGAAAAGAAAATGGGATAGTGCAAATAGGAAAGGAAGAACAGTAGGAATCTGGGGAGGAAAGGTGGATTACCTAGAATATATAAGGGTATAAGGGTAAGGAAGATGGTGACAAGTAGAGAGAATCTGCAAAAGCAGAGGACAAAACTAGATAATGAGAAGATGGTCAGATTTTCATTTTCTAGAGTGTAAAGGATGAAAAAAACCACACATAAAGCAGAAAGTAGGTAGAGTACCATTAAAAAGGAAGTGGAGTTTCAAAAGTAAAGAATAATTGAGCAAAAACACTAGAACCAGAACCTGCTTGAAGACCTGCAAGTAGATGGAAATTGAATAGCCAGGTGTATAAAATTACCAAAATATCTGAAGGGGACCACACTTGCTAAATGTCAGTCCTTGCTCCTACACAGAAATGAAGTTTCAGACATACCACCTTGAAATTCTTCCTCTTCATTATGAGAGGAAATTCAAATTATTTGCTCATGTATTGTCATGCCAGTGAGATAGTCAGGTTTCAGTAAGCTTGCCAGGTGGCTGTCTTTCTCAGATTCTCTGTGCCTAGTGCAGAGAGATGCTGAATTGGAAGACTATTAAAAAGGAGAAAAAAACATGCCAGTACTAAATTCGTTGCATATACTTCCCACCTCACCTCCTAGGAGGCTGGCTTAGATCTGAATCACACTGTTGGGGCCTTGTTGGTGTTTTATGCCAAAAAAAAAAAAAAAAGAAAAAGAGTAGTAATTAATATCAGGCTGCACTAGGCAAGTGGTTAAACAGATCAGTAGGTAGAAAGAGCAAAATTCAATTCTAGTGTGGAAAGCAATTCCTCTAAACAGGAAATCCTGTGGAGAGAGGAACCATTGTTCATAAATTGTTTCTCTTTCTTAGCTAATTAAAAGCCTTTTTTTGCAGTGCAGTTAGGCCTTAGCTGGCTGTGATACAAAATCCAGTCATGTGAGGCTTGATGAATTAAAGTCACAGTTTTTGTCTATTTGGTTTGCAAAGTTTTCCCCATGTTTCTCTTATTAAAAAAAAAAAAAAAAAAAAAAAAAGGCTTGTTTTTTGTACTTTTTGTAGTATTTTGTTTTACGTTGATAGCAGTGAAATGTTTTGGTGAGTCTCTACGCTGTCTTTTATCACTGTTTCCAGCCAATAAACTATGTATGACTTCAACAGATGTTTCTTCTACTGCAGACAATAAGATGTTTTGAAGTCCTCAGAAGCAAATTAAAGTAAGAGGAGAAGCTAGAGAGTCATATGGAAATGAGAGACATTTTTCCATGCAGATTTAAAAACATAACCTTTGATGTCCTTGTTAGGCCTAATAATACAAAGCAGAAAGATACTCAGGTAAAGACATAACCATGCATAGGAAGGAAACATCTACAATATTCACAATTAGTCATCGTTAATGTTATATCTGCAGTTTAGATGCACCATGCCAGATTTTCCTTTGGTGTGACTGTAGCTTCTTTGACTTTGATAAAGCTGGACTGTTTTATATCAGGTGATGATCTGCCCCTGGGTCGTTTTGTGAACGAGAAGAAAAGAAGGGACAAAACTTGAAGAAGGATTAGAAGATGTCTGTTTTTTCTCTCATTTAAATTCTGGTTGCCTTTGCAAAGCATCACAGAGGCTTTTGCATTTTGTGATGTCTCATGCTGTATGCAGTATTATTAAAAGTACCTGTAATATAATTCTCCTTTAAGCAGAAATTATTTCAATTCATATGTTAGATACATATTCAGATATATGAGAAATGTATCATAATGTTTCGTTCTGTTTTCCCAGCTGGCCTTAGCACAAAGGTTTGGCATCTTTACCAATTTCTCTAACATTTTAGGCTTTGAATGGTGCTTAATCATCTTATATTAAGTGTGGAAGCCTCAGAAATGTAGGGGGAATAAAGCCCAAATCCTGGACGCAGAGTTTATAGGATTTAGAGGTGAAACTACACAAAATTCATGTATTTCTAGCAGCATTAGTTGTAAGATCTTGTCCATGAGAACACAATACTGCAAAATATCGCCTAGGGAGACTGGTGTTCTATAAAACAGCAACACACGTGAAGTGACCAGTCATCTTACAGAGAGCTATGGAAAAACTGTGCTAGAAACAGCAGTTGTCCTAGAGAGAGCACAGAAGAGACTAAGGAGGAGGTGAAATGGTTTCACTGGTCAATTATATTAAGTAAGTTCGTATACAGCAGAGCTCCTACCAACAGTCCAAGTGTTTCTACCAGCTACAGGATGTCAGATCAAATCCTGAGTAGGGATGGAACAATGGTGTTAGACTATGGATGGAATTCATGAGACACCATATGTGAGATCCCACCTGGCTTTCAGTTTGTGAAAGATGTGGCTTTTCTGTAGGTTCTGTTTAATACCTGTCAGCTCCATGCAGAAGTTTCAGATATCTAAAATGGCATCTAAGAGGGCTTCTAATGCCTGGATCACTTCAGAAGACCTTGATTCAGCTGCATCCTAACTATTGCTGCAGAAGGCCTGAAGAAGGCTGCAGAAGGTCCATCACCATGTGGTCATCTCAGACAGAATAGGGAATGTGAAATGACACTAGACACCTCTATGTGGGCAAATGAATGGAGTCCCAGGAGTGACCATCTAATCTAAATCTAATTTATAAAAATTTTATTGTCAATGTAGAGGAATGCTTACTCCCTCTGTCCTGTTTTACACATCTCTATTAGGATGGGGTGAATGGATGTTACTCTTCAGACAACCCTCACACTTCCCAATGGCAACAGATGCCTATGTTTAAGTAATTGAATCCTATCCTAAGTGTTTCAGATGACTTGAATTGCTGTTTCAGTACCACTGACTGTACTGCTTAAACTGTAGTTTAAACAGTACAGTCAGTACCATTATATTCCAGAATAAAATGGGAATATAATTGGAATACAATTGTATTCCAGAATATAATAGGAATATAATTGTTTCCTGACTGATCTCCAGCTGCTGCTCCAGAAGAGTTCATCACAGGTACATTAGAGCTGCCAGCTCTGTGGGTGCATTGTGTTCCCTACTGTACTCCAAGTGTTAAGCACCTTCACCTGAGTATACGATGCCTAAATTTAAGTGACTGATTCAACTCCCTTTCGTTAATATTAGAATTAGGTGAAAGGAATCATACCCTAAATAAATGTCTAGACATAATTCTTTAAAAGAGAAAAATATTCATATCATAGAAAACTTGGTATTTAGATTTGCCCATGTAGTTCAAATGTACTTCATTTTTAATTATTTCTATGAGATACTACTTACAGTTCTCAATAACTGAAATCACTAATGTTTCTTGGTTACCATGTTTATAACTATATTAATATATATTATTATAATAACCAAATATAAAACTGGTCACAGAGTTTATTTATTGATTGCCATATCTAATTACAAGAAGGGTATAAGTAGGGAGATATAGAATAGCTTTTAACAAAACAAATAAATAGATGCATAAATGGATGCCTTTGTCAAAAACACTTCCAGGAGGAAAAGAATTCATAACATATAGTCAGAACTGAGCTATAATTGAGATTAAAACACATAAGGAATTTTTTTCATCATATTGGTTTAGAATGATTTTGCTTGACACTGGAACAGTATCGCTGAATGTTTTTAATAGTAAAACTTCACAGAAGATGATACGAAAACCTGACCTTACAGTCACCACATGTATGACATAAAAATTATTCAATAAGTAATCAAATTGAATTTATTAGCACTGGAATTGAACATAGTTGACTGGGGATGGACTCTTAAATTTTTATTCTTTTCTTTTTTTTCCCCCAAAAAACGTTGTTCTTTCTGCAAGTGTGGAATTTAAGTGACTAAAACTTCTCAAAAATTGCACAAATAACTTTAAAGCAGAAAAAATTACACTCTTTTTTCATGCCTTCCAAAGAAAGTATTATTATTACTACTGCTAATGGTAGTATTACTACTATTCTTAATAATATTTATTATAACCTTCATCATCATCATTATCACTATATTACCTCAGTATTTTTTGTAGCATTAAAGGCAACAATAAAAATTGTGAAAGAAAATGAAGCCGGATTCTTTAAGCTGATTGATTGAATCATTTTTCTTCAACCAGAAGGAATTTTCAACTTACTGAAAACACTGAAATGTTCTGAAGAAATATATATGGAATTAATCTGAATTTTTTGGTTTGTCCATTGAATTAAATTAGCCATGTACCCTCAGAGCACCAGCACATCTCTGTTTCTAACCGACAGTTTATGAGAATCATTCTGATATTTGCTTTATAAATGTCTTTTTATGTATCAGTTGAGAAAGGTATCTGGCTTGGTATATACACATACAGCTTTTAAGTTTTCAGAATTTTGTATAAATCCAAGTAAACAGAATTATTTGATTTTCAATTGCAGCTAAATGTTGTTAAACTAATATGCAGGTGTACTGTCTGGAAAGAGGCCAGAATAAACACTTGAAAAGTTGCACAATGAAATCATAAGCATTTGCAAATGGTGATGGGTCGTGCTTTTAATTATACAAAGAGGTATGCATATAAGCAGCAAAAAGGGTTTTAATCATGGTTGAGTGAGTTTGAGGAAATGCCATCTTGTTTGAAATGTTTTGTAGGTCACAAATCTTCTCAGTCTTTTTGTTTTTTTTTTTTTAATAACTCAGATTCTTACTGACATCCTTCTAACAAATAACAGTTGCCGTCTTTGAGGTAAAGCTTTTCCTGAAGCAGGAAAAATACTGTCTGGGGACTAAACAGGTATAGTATTCTGAAGAAGTCTGAATGTTTACTGAATTTGCTTGAATAACTTTGTCCCATAAATTTGGCTCATATAGAAAGACATATGGGTTTAATCCTCCACTTCAGTACAACAGTTTTACACTGGTGTAACTTCCTTAGTGTTGCAGCAGTGTACCGTTGGAATAACAAAGTGGCGAATCAAACCCACATGTGTTTTCATATCCCCTGAGAGCTGTATATCATGTGCTTCTCAGATCTGGTGCATGTTGAGTGGCATGTAATATCTGTGGGACAGACACTATATCATGTTAGTTCACATGAGCCAATATATTATCACATATATTGTGCTGGATAAAATATGTACTTTGCAGGTTCAACCTCTGAAAGGGGAGGAAAAGTACTATAAACTTACGCAGAATCTGCTATTGGAATGAACTCTGCATGTGTTCAGGTATTTGAGATGAGTTAAGGCACAGGTTTAGTGGTGGGGAGTGGTTCACCTCTGTAAGCACAGTGCTGACTGAACCCTGTACTGACTTTCAGTGAGTAAAGAGAAGCGAAGAACTTTGCTTATGGATGGCTATCACCACTTCTAAAAAACATCTGAATGGGGTTTTGAGTTTTGTTTTGTTTTGTTTTGTTTTGTTAAAATCCCAACCAAGCTATGACCCAGCCCAAGTCTGTTTATGTTTTCAGATTGGATGGATCTGTAGCACAAGGCAACAAGGCCTGACCAACAGCTGTAGAAAAACACTGCAAAGTCCTAATCTGTGTACAAAGATTCACAGCATATGTTAAATACTTATTGTGTACAATGGAATGAATTTAATTGTATTT
Source organism: Nestor notabilis (assembly GCF_000696875.1). Classification (NCBI taxonomy): domain Eukaryota; kingdom Metazoa; phylum Chordata; class Aves; order Psittaciformes; family Psittacidae; genus Nestor; species Nestor notabilis. The sequence goes on along the minus strand of NW_009921498.1, from coordinate 8,433 downwards.
AGCCATTCCGTAATTTGCGAACCAATTGTTAAAACATGCTGCAGGATGTCAAACTCATATTTTTAATAAGCTGGGCAAACTATCAAGTGGTCAATGTTCTTGTGCTTCAGCCTTTTTTGATTAGTTGCCTTGCAGGCGGATTTGGACAGTTATATGGAAACAATACAGGGATGAACAAAGAAGGAACTGGAGTGATAATTTGAGAGAGTAACTGGGAAATTGGTCAAAGGAGAAAAAAGCATGATGTAGATGGTTCACAGCATGTTGCTTTTTATCCTGTTCACTTAAAAACAATGTGCTGTAATTTATGAGTAGACAGACCTAGTTAATCCTTGCTTGGTTTATGTAGATGCTTGGGTGTCCAAAAGCCCTAAATCAGTTTTATAGTATGCATTACATGTACTGTTGACTGGCTGACCTGAATAAAATGAAGTTTACAAACTGGTTTTGATTAAACATGTCTGAATGTAGACATTTAGCCTATTATTAAATTTAGAAGCCATTGGTTTATATTTTGTTTTATTGCTAATCATCTTTTACATTACTGTCAGAGTTTCCACAATGTCCAATTGAAAACCAAACATTGTGCAAAGATAAATAAAAGCTTTCCAGACTTGTGAGAATAGTGTAGACTGTGTTTGGAAAGCAGCCATTCAACTGCATTGTATTACTATGGAAGAATTACTGCCAGGGACAAAAGGTATGTCAGTCTCTTTTCACTCCAGCAGACTGGATAGATGGTCTGTTAGTTTGACCAATACAGCTCCAGTGGGTTTACTTAGGACAACAAAAACTACTGGAAGCACAGCTGCCCTGGCCATTCATTCTGATAATGAGCATCGTCCTAGACACTGCTTGTGTGTTCATTGCAGTACTGTTTGGAGGTTTAGAGGATAAGGTACCCAAAAGCAGCACTGAAGGTATCCCAGGCTGAGCTTTCATGGCTGCTAAACACTTTGACATTAAATAATTAAAGCTAGATACATTGGCTCCATCTCTACTAATAAAATATGTGCTAGCATGGGTTCACACATTGCCACATGATCATCCATATTGTTTGTCAGCACACAGCCTAGGGCATGCTTTTCACTTGCGCCAAGAAGCTGTCTTCCAGGTCATGCTTGAACAGAGACCAAAGGGTGACATATTCCAGAGGAGGTTCCCTGAAAACAGTTCAGAGGTAGCACGTGGCTTGGGGAGTAAGACAGTTCAGTTGTATGATTGAAAGCTCTACCATGTCAGCTGGGCAGACAATAAGTCGTGGTTCATTTTCACTGCTGCTGTAAATGGGGCCATTAAGATGCTTTCTGCAGTGAGGTACACTGAAAGTCCTGAGATATGTACTGCCTTTGAGGAGGCCCTAGACTATCTGTTTGCATGTGTGCCTCTCTGAAAGGGAAAACATGGAGTCTGAATAGATACTGTGCTTTAGGATGCTTACAGGGGGCTTAGCTTCCATCTGAAATCTATTTTTCCTTATTCTGTACTTTGAATATGGCAACTCATTAAGATATCAAGTATCTTAATGTGTGTTACCAGCAAAATACAAGCTGTACATTAAAATCTGTTTTGCATTGAACCTGTGGGGCTGAAGTATTCCCCTCCAACTTCAGAGTTTACTTTGAGTATGTGAAAGGGCTGGGAGGGATCATCTGCTGACAGAAACTCACCTCACCGTATCTCAAGTCGATTTCCAGCTTCCATTTCAGAGAGATATCTGAATAGTTTCCAATAAAAATAGTCAAAAGAGAAACAAAACAAAAAGTGATGTGCTAACAATTAAGGAAACATCCAGCTACTTCCCCAGAGAAGGGAAGGTAATGGCACGTCTCATACCCCTTTCACACACCATGATTTGACCAAGTCTTACTGTACGTACTTCACAGCCACTGGTCTGGCTTGGTTTCAAGTCTGTAATTGTGGAACAGAACAGATATACTTACATTTAGGGGAAGATGGTAAAAAATCATTCATAGTCTGTGTCCCGGATCCTCTGCTCATTAAAATTTATCAGACCTTTGTGAGTATTGTTTGCAGTTACCTTGAGACATACACAGGAATGCAGCCCTTATTGCCTCCAGCCTTCACTCCTCCTCAGCTGAGATTCAACTAGTGTATCTTAGAGTAAGTTTCATTTAACAAACCGTCCCCTCTAGCTTTTTGACATGCGCAAAGTAAATGGTGCATCTCACAAAAGAAAGCAAAGCTCCTAGGAGGAACAATTGTAGTGTCTCCTACATCACTGCAGCCTGGGGTCTGCAAAGTGTAAAATGTGTTGAGAATTGGGAACATGATTCTTCACTAATAGGTGGGGAGGAGATCACTATTTCTGTTTCATCACACCTGTTGAGTGCAAACAGGACCTATTCCTGCAAACAGGAGAAACATGAATGCACAAAGAATAAACGAAGTCCTTTTTACTGTCTGACCATCCCGTAAAGTAGATCTACCTTCACCATCCATCTCAACCGCTACCTCACTGGAGGCCATAGGGAAAGCTGAGGTCTCACTTAGGTTTCTGCTTCTCTGAGGAACAGCTGAGCAGTTAAGCAATCTGAGCAAAGAAACATGTTGGATGGAAAATGGGCAGATAGGTAAATTTGATTCGGGAAAAAATCTACATTCAATTGCTTTTAGAAAGTTTAAGAAGTAAATGGGAGTTCTAGTTTTATAGAAGGGTCAAAACATGGAACTGCTGAATTCTTTTACTGTCATAGAAGCAAGTTTTCTCTTGAGAATGATTCAGGCACCTCTGCCTAGCTGGAATATTTGTTTTTACTATAATATCTTGACAGAACATTGCTGGACTGTGTAAAGAAGTTAAATTTTTTTGTGTAGAAAGTTTTTGCCCAAAAAATTTCAAGATCAAAAGATCAAGGTTTACTAGGCTTGCCTTTCTGAAATACATTTTGCTGCATCAGAATGGCATATGAATTTCAAAATAAATGAATTGTTATTATCATGGACTGCAATAAGCACATCCTATAAAGTTCATGGAGTTCATGGCCAGAATAATGTTATATTATTATTCAATATAATTTTATTAGGGAGCATACAGATGGTAAATTTCAAACAATTACTTCTTCTTGCATGTGATACCTGTAGTTGCTGAAAGAGTCTTCATCTGAAGATACTAAGAGGAAAAAAAGATATATTGCTGTGTAATTTGTTCCAGTGAATACTTTTAAAAATTACTACTTTTTCCTACTTTGAATTTTCTGCCTTAAGCTTATACTTAACGTGTAGGTAGGTATGTTCAGCAGTAGCTCAGTTATAGAAAATTATTATCTGCCAAAATTAAAATTCACTTAGTAAATATTAAATAGAACAAATTCCTTTCCCATTCATGAAAGTACAGGCAGCAGTGGGGAGAAGAGCATCATCTAACAGACATGATTATCTTGCAGTAGGTCTGAAAGTCATAACTATATTCTAGAGAGGTGTATATGATTGGGTGATGTCAAAACACCTGGGTGAAACTGTCAGCTCCTTGTCTTCTGTTAGTGTGATTGCTGTGTGGCTGTCACAGAGGCTGAATAGTGTGTTGGGTTGTCAGGTTTAATAAAAGCAATGAGTGAAGGGAATGAAGCAATTGCAGAGCCATTTCAGTTGCAAGTTAGTCCTTCACAAATGTTTGGGTAATTAAAAATATGAATGTAGCTAATCCGTGTTGACATTTTTATAGCCTTTACATGAAACAACCTTTAAGGGTATGGTGGAGTAGAGAGATAAGATTCTATGGGAGGACCACTGGCAGTTGATCACAGAAAAAGAAGGTATCATATGAAGAAAATGCTGATTTAAATGGAGCATAAAAAAATACCCTGGATGCCTAAAAATAAACATCAATGGGAAAGTCCTACATGAAAAATCATTGCAAAAGTAGTTGTACGTAAAGGTGAAGCCATGGCAACAAGAGGTAAGCTATCCCAGTGGGGACTGAAGTGCAGAGTTGCACACCCTTAGGTGACATGGAGACTGGCAAGTCATGGCAGAAGTGAGGACAGTAATCTGTCATTCTATTACCCATGTAACTTCTGCACTTAATACAGCCACTTCTGGAATGTTCTGTCCATTCTCCAGGTCCAAATATTATAAAACTAAAAGATTTAAGGAGAAGCGAAAAAAGGATTCATGATTTCAAAAATAAAGTATGAAGGAGTTCAGTGATACATAAACAAAATGAATAGATTTATTAAAAAACATCTGTGTGAGAGAAGAAAATGTTTAATATTCCAGCATTCTTCAGTGTAACAAAGAAAAGGGGTGAAAGAATACAACAGCACAGAATTTGAAGACCAGGAGAAAAATAGGAGTATGCAGCCTGATTTTCACAGTCATGCAGTGAAGACTGTAATGGATTTGGCATTATGTAAAATAAGTAAATAGTGGAAGTCTTTCTAACAGATACACTCTAGCTGCCAATTGATAAACTGATACTAATCAGGCTCCAGTGCCCCATAATGCTTGCTATGATGCATTCGGCCTGCGCTATTCAACAGACAAAATCTTAACACCATACTTTGGAAGATAATGGTCTTTTGGTATTGCTCATGCTTGCAGGACAGTAAGATACTTGAAATCAATCAGATGGAAAGCCTAAAAGAGGATGTGCGCACAGGTTATTTCTAACCAGTGTTACCGCATATGCCTGGAGACTACTGTGTTAGAACAGCATAAAATCTTCAGTGGTAACATCAAGAACTCTTTGAAAATATAAGTGACAGAGTAAGTACTCTCAAATTCAGGAGGGCTGTTTTGTCTTTACTTAACCTCAAACATACGTTAAACTAGTCCTTGAGAATAATTTAATATATCAAGACATCACCTCAGGTGCCCATGACCTTCTCTTTCTTAGTTCATGGTATCTGGAGTGGATCCTGCTGTGCATCCTCTCCCTTTTACCTCTTCCTGCAGCTTGGACCAGGCTTTCCTTCAAGCCAGGGAATTTGTTGTCACTACTAAATTAAAAGCAAAAGAGGCCACAGTCACCCTTGTTTGAATTGGGTTGCATAATTCGTAACAGTAGTCAGTGAAAATTTGGCATGAGTCACCTATACAGAATCTGAACTGTCACAAGACATAATGAAAAGAATGGAAAACATACCAGAAAAAGTTAGTCTTTATAAAAGAAATAATGAAATTCTGACATGTACTGCCTCAGGGTGTTGTGGAGGCAGTGTCAACAGGTTCAAAACAGAATCAGTCAAATAAATGGACAACAGTTCTTTAACAGGTGTTAGAAGGACCAGACAGGTATGTGTTCTCTGGCATCCCTCATATGGTGGAGTATGGGATTTTTTGAAGGTCATGTACTACAAAAAGTGGCCATGATCATCTGCTGTGATGTGTGTCTCTTTCTGCCACTGCTGAGGACAGCAGAATTAGATGGTCTGAGGGCAAGTTCTTTGCTCCAGGAATGCAAGAAAAACACAGGAAGGGAATGCTCCTATTGAACAGAATTCTGCTTTCAGTATTGATCCAGAGGAAGGCTGTGAACTTGAGTGGAGGTGAGTTAATTTTAAATTTGCGCATAACTGCAGAATATAAACCAGCACATAGAAATTTCAAAGAATGTGTAAAACATGTGGCACAAAATATCCCAAAGTAGGTAAACCTTTGAAGAAACCTTGATTGTATTCGTTTAGAAGCAGCAACTTCTATATACCTAATATTCTCCTTACCTTTCACGATAAGAAAAAGAAATAAGGGGCCATTTCTCAACTGTGTAAATTGACGGAGGTCACCGGAATTCAGTGTAAATATTCTGCTATGCACGAACTGAGCAGCTGACTTACGTAAAATTTTTAAGTCCACATTCTCAAAGGTATTAATCAACTACTGATCTAAACCTGAAATCATGGAAACTTTGACAAAGGGTGGATCCTAAGAAATTTAAGTGAATTAGTCTCATTTCATGTGGAAAATTGGAGAGAAATATGCATACATTAAGGAAATATGCAAGCTAATGTTCTAGATGTTTATTGTTTCCATGTGTTTATTTCTAAACAGAGTAATTTAAGAAACTCACTTTGAGCATATGGAAAAGATATAGAAGAAAATCTGACTTAAATGTAGGGAAGCGAACCTAAAATGAGAAGCTTTTTGAGCTTTTCCTTAAGTTCTTTCCATCTACAGGAGTGATTTTGCATAGTGAGTTCCTGAGGCTGCTGATGTTACTGATTGGTGGGCTGCTTGACCAACTCTTCCTCTCTGCTTTCTTCATTTCCCTTCCCTTTTATCCTTCCCTTCTCTTCCCTTCCCTTTTATCCTTCCCCTCGCTTTTACCTTTCCCTTCCCTTCCCTTCCCTTCCCTTCCCTTCCCTTCCCTGCCCTTCCCTTCCCTTCCCTTCCCCCCCCCCCCCCCCGTCCCTGCCCCTGCCCTCCCCTGCCCTGCCCTGCCCTTCCCTTCCCTCCCCTTTCCCCCTCTCTTCTTTTTTTCCCCCTTCTCTTTCCCCCTCTTCCTTCCCTTGTTCTTCCTCCTAGCTCTCCTTAGCACTGCAGAGCCTTCTTCCATGGCCACCTCCCTCTCCTTGAGCCACTTTAGTTTTTTACACATGCAGTGACACTTTTCATCCTTACAGCAGAATCAACCAAAGCATAGCCACTCACTTCCTTTCCTACCCGTCAGCACCTGCAATAGCACCTGCTCACCAATGTCTGTATTCACATGACAGATGTTATTTTTCTTATTTTTTAAATTTTTTTCTGATTATTGTCATTACTTTCTCCATTGTGACTTCAAAACTTATCTCTTCACCCAGTTGCCAAAATACTACATCAGCCCTTCTCATTTTCCTTCACAGCATCCACTCCAAGTACATTTTCCAGTAATTTTTTTGTCTAATATGAGCAGTGAGAGAGTGGAAGCGGCATGGTTATGTTGCACAAATGCCATCTATGCCTTTTCTTCCTCCTCAGGTGTAACCTAGGACTTTTCTAGATTCTTTGTTTTCAAGCATTGGCCACTTGATGTCTTGGAAGTAGTAAAATGGGGGTGGAGGGTGGGTGGGTTGTCATTTATCTTCTCTTGTGGCTACTCCATCTGGAAATCTGCTTCTAGTTAGTGGATACTTTCTTGTCAGTCAGATGGTGTGATCTCCCACTTCTGGTACTGAAGAGGATCCTTAGGAATGACTCTGAGTTGATTATTAGGAATGGGTATTCTGGATTAAGTAAATAAAAATATTATGTACAAACATAACTAGAGAGTCAGGGGATGCTGTAGCCCATGCCATTCCTGATAATAATGCCCACTGAGCTCAGCTTTGTACCATAGGCAAAGAACTCAGCTGGAGAAAACTTTACTGTTGGACTGACCACATAGTCAACCCAACCTTAGTAATATGAACTATGTCAACAGTATTGAAAGGAGGTGGAAAAGATGAACTGTAA
>NW_009921498.1:0-1007 GCF_000696875.1 Nestor notabilis | reverse complement strand
CTTTCCCTATCTTTACAGATTTGCAACTAAAACACACTGAACGCTGAAGGTTTCTTTATTGGTTGCAGTATTACTGAAATGTTTGAGATCATTGGGATCCTGTTATGCAAAATGCTACAAAACCCAAAGATATCTACAGGAATTTACAGTCTGGCTTGAAGACATGAGACAACAGATAGCTATAGGGGAATGGGGAGCACAGGGAAACTGTAAAATAATTTTGGTCACCATGACAAACAGTGATCTCATCACTCTAATATTGCACTAGCATTAAGTGTTTTGTAGACATCATGGAAAATATTGGGTGGAAACAAAACTCCTGTTTGTTATTATAAACAGAGTGTTCAGAAATCTCTTTGTGGTCTGTTACAATTGTAGAGCAATCCATTTAAAATTGACTGATACCAAGTTTCCTCATTGTGTAGCAACAGGGTGAATAATGTAATTCAGATAAGTAGAGCACTGGGGTTCTGTGCTTTGTCTTGCAAACGAAATTCCAAGTGAAATATGGTGGAATAAGGCTTACGGAGCAAACTGTTGCTTTGCTGATATAAAAAGCCTTGGGCCAGGACAAGGACTTGTTAGGACCATGCCATGTCGTACACATGGTATTAGAAATGTATTTTACAGTATGAAATAGTAACTCTAGATAATTTTCTAGAAACTAAATGGCATGTGTTCTTTGAAATGCCTGGGACCATAGCTTTTGGCTGCAAGATCCAGGTCCACACGGAGGGGTAAGGATTGTCAGAAACCTGGAAAAAACTTTGTTTCTTTTGCCACTAAACTAACAATACTGGAGGAGCCAAGGTGGCAGCGTGCCAAGTCAACAGACATGTTACCAGGTTTTGCTCAGCATTCTCTATTCCTCTTGCTAACATGGGTCTTATGCCTCACATGAGATGAGTCTCCAGGTGATAAATCTCCACGACTAAGGTGCTAATGCAGCTGAATAGCAATTTTCTGACAACACGCTGCCTCAGCAAGTTTGCCAACGACACCAAGCT
>NW_009921497.1:0-16327 GCF_000696875.1 Nestor notabilis | reverse complement strand
GGACGGCCGCCCGCCGAGGTGGCACCGTCTCACCTGCACCTGCACGGTGCAGCCTCCCGAGCCGAGGTGTGAATGCCAGTGCTCCGAGCAGGCCCCGCAGAGGGGTCGTGTTCTAGAGACAGCCCGGGCAGGGATAACGCTCCCCTTCCACCGCTTCTTGTACAGCCTGGTCCGAAGGAAACCGCGCAGAGCTGTGCCTGGGAGCAAGGCAGGACGGAGTGTGTGCGGCTGGCTCTGTGGCAGGAGCAGGTCGCATCCTCTGGCTGTGTTTTAGATGGGCAACACACCGTGTGCTGTGCTTGTGTCCTTTCACACAACTTGTATTTATCACCTTTAATAACTTCAGAGGAGAGCAGGAGCAGAATACCACCGTTAACAGCAAAACCCCCACCAACAGTTCTGCAGTAATAACTCTGTCCACTAGTATTTCTTAGTTCTGCTTCACTGGTAGCACTTTGATGATATTCTTACTTTACATATTTAGATAATAATAACAATAGCTTAAATAGACTATAATAATGATAAACCTTTCTAGGAGAAAATGTAAGGCAATGAAGAAATAACATAGGCATCTTCCACATGAAACATAATAGACTTACTACTTCACAATGGAACATTTAAAATTAAATTTTGTAAATGTTAAAAATGCACACATCCAGATAAAATCTCTCCTTCATCCTCAGCCACGCTCATATATTGAAACTACTATCAGTGTTTGCATTTAGCCGTATCCTGGGCTGCATCAGAAGGAACATGTCCAGCAGGTCAAGGGAGGTGATTCTGCCCCTCTACTCTGCTCTTGTAAGACTCCACCTGCAGTCCTGCATCCACTTCTGGGGCCCCCAATATAAGGAGGGCATAGACCTGCTTGAGCAAGGCCAGAGGAGGACACAAAGATCATCATGGGGCTGGAATACCTCTGCTATGGAGACAGGCTGAGACAGCCGGGCTTGTTCAGCCTGGAGAAGAGAAGGCTCCAGGGAGACTTTAGAGCAGCCTTCCAATACTTAAAGGAGAGGAACTTTTTACAAAGGCATATAGTGACAGGACAAGGGGGGTGGCTTTAAACTGACAGCAGGTAGATTCAGATTAGATATTGGGAAGGAATTCTTTACTGTGACAGTAGTGAGACACTGGCACAGGTTGCCCAGAGAAGATGTGGCTGCCTCATCCCTGGCAGGTTCAAGGCCAGGTTGGATGGGGCTTTCAGCAACTTGGTCTAACAGAAGGTGTCCTTGCCCATGACAGATGGGTTGGAACTAGATGATCTTTAAAGTCCCTTCCAAACCAAATTATTCTATGTTTCTATGATATTTATACAGTGTTTCATTACACATGTAAATTGAAATCAAATTACAATGAAATTGCTGTATTTGCTCTAGAAAAAGTTACTAAATCTTCACTGCTGCTTTTCCATCCAGATATTTTTTAAAATCAGAGTGCATACAGAGAGAGACAAAAGCTATTTTTTCTGAGCCCTTGGGTTTTCATGGGAAGGTTTTAGTAAGAGAGTTACAGGGGTAGCTTCTGTGAGAAGCTGCCAGAAGCTTTTTCCATGTCCTATAGAGCCAGTTCTGGCCGGCTTCAAGATGGACCCACCACTGGCCAAGGCTAAACTCATCAGTGACAGTGGTAGGGCCTCTGGGATAACATAGTTAAGAAGGGGAAGAGTTACTGCACAGGAGCAATTGCAGCTGGAGAGAGGAGTGAGAAAATGTGAGAGAAGCATCCCTGCAGACACCAAGATCAGTGCATAAGGAGGAAAAGAGGTACTGCAGACATCCAAGCGGATTCCCCTGTAGCCCATGGTGCAGCCCATGGTGCAGCCCATGGTAAAGCAGGCTGTGCCCCTGCAGCCCATGTAGGTCCATGGTGGAGCAGATACCCACCTGCAGCCTGGGGAGGACCCCACGCCACAGCAGGGGGATGCCCAAATGAAGCTGTGACCCCCCTGGGAAGCCCACACTGGAGCAGGCTCCTGGCAGTATCTGTGGCCCTGTGGAGGGAGGAGCCCATGCTGGAGCAGGTTTGCTGCAGGTGACTCACACTGAAGCAGCCTGTTCCTGAAGGACTGCACCCCATGGAAGGGATCCACACTGGAGCAGTCTATTCCTGAAGGACTGCTCCCTATGGAAGGGATCCACACTGGAGCAGTCTGTTTCTGAATGATGCACCCAAGGAAGGGACCCACGCTGGAGCAGTTTGTGAAGAACTGCAGACCATGGGAAGGACTCACGTTGGAGAAGTTCATGGAGGACTGTCTCCTGTGGGAGGGACCCCACGCTGGAGCAGAGTGTGAGGAGTCCTCCCCCTGAGGACGAAGGAGTGGCAGAGACAATGTGTGCTAAACTGACCACAACTTCCATTCCCTGTCCCCCTGCACCACTGGGGGGAAGGGGTTTTAAGATTTAATTTCTCATTACCCTACTCTGATTACATGTAGTAAATTAAGCTAATTTTCCCCAACTTGTGTCTGTTTTGCCCATGACAGTAACTGGTGAGTGATCTCTCCCTGTCCTCATCTTCATACATGAAACTTCTGTTACATTTTCCCTCCCCTGTCCAGCTGAGGAGGGGAGTTATAGATCAAGTTTGGTGGGCACCTGGTGTCCAGCCAGGGTTAACCCACCACAGAATCTTCATCTGGTTTGTACACAGATTAACCTTTTGTTTTTTAGAAATAAAAAAATCTATAGTCCTGTCTGATGATATGTAATCTGCAAAGATTACCTGCTTAATATTTTCCTTTTGTACACCCTTTTTTATTATAGAATCTGAAAATAAATCTTTCTTCTGGGACAAAAAGAACTGATATATTTAGAGCGAAATGGAACTGTTACTTTAAAGCTTACTTAATTAATTGTGTTACAGACAGCAAGTTGCAAACTATTCCATCATCATTCACTCAGTCAAGTATAGAAACTGAGATATTTCACTCAGAAAGATGAAAAAGAGAAACTGAAAGCTCCTGTTCCCTGTACAGGGGAAAAGATGAGAGCCCGAGTGAACTTGCGTGACAAGTGACAGGCACATTACTTAATGCACTGCTAGAAGTCACTTGGGTACCATGGCAATGAAAGCGGCAAAGGAAGCCGTGCAGAATAGCACAGTAGCATGATTCAGCCTCACTGAATAACTTGTATAAAGGTTATCACTGTACAGCAGAACATAAGTGCAAGTGTATTGCTTCCTTGCAGACTAATCTAAACCTGTTTAGTAACAAAAGTGGCAACATCAACCTGTAGTTTCCAGGAAACTTTCAGGGTTTCATAGAATGATGTTTAGTTGCTTGTGTTCAACCAATGTCTTGTTATACGAGCTGGTTAAAAGGCACTGTGCTCCAGCACACACTACAGTCTTGGTTTCCTGGCTCTGCTCTGCACTGAAATACTGTAAAAGATACACTTGAATAAGCCAGGAAAAGGGCAAGTCAGCATAAGTGTGCCATGGCTAAGTAGTGTCACTGCTGCAGGTGTGAGCATCACTTGGAGAATGCTGTACAGTGAACGGATGCTAGTTTCCTGGAAGTGTGAAAGAAGCCTGCTGGAATTCCTTCCTACTGCATAGTACAGGACACAAAACTCACCAACAAATCAAACCATTGCAACTCAGTAGTTTTATTAGTTCTCTCTGTACGAAAAATGGAATAACCATTGTCAAGTATTAATTCTAATCACAGGTAATTTCTGCCTTTGTCTAAATGTCAATGAGGGCAGAATCATGTTGTGCCACCAAAAAACTTTCCCTGTTTCTAAAATTATTCCTCTGTATAGTCTCTTCTGGCCATGATCCAGCCTACTGCTCCACATCCAAGCTTTCATACCTGTACTCCATTTCTTCCCTAAGAATGCTGCCGGGATACATTTATGAAACTGAAGTGCTAATTTTAATCTCTCTCATAAATTACAACTGAGCCTTTTTTCTGCAAAGGAGAGCTCGATCTGGAGGTGGGCTCAGCTGGCTACTGGTTGTGAACCCCCAGGTGAGAGCACTAGGACTGGATCATAGATACACAAGAAATGTTTTCAAACACTGTCCAAAATGTCTTGGCTAATAAAGTTTGGGGTGTTCAGGGGCAGGACACGCTGAAGGACTTTTGCACTCTAAGAGAGAAGGGAGAGAAGTAGGGTCTGTGATGGGAAGGAATGAATTTAAGGATGTAATTCTACATGGATATTAATACTCAGGAGTCTAGTTTGCGTGGAGATAGAGATCAGGATCATCATTATTGCTGGCCTGTCAGTTTCCTACCACCATCACTTACCCATGTGTATACACACACAACTTACAGGATCCCACTCAGCCATTATACCATTTTTTGCTGTCAGAAATATTCAATTTTTCTCTACGCACTTTCACACAAGTTCTGTCATGCTACATATGCCTTGGTTTACATGGTATGATTAATTATTGTCAATTAGTTCTAAAAATCTGAAACGCGCTAACACCCACTTGTACTGTATCTACAATGCAAAAGTCTGTACAATTGAAATATTGTCATTAAATCCATTGCAGTTTTACTACTGTCACAGTTTAACCACAGCCAGCAATTAAGTACCACACAGCTACTCGCTCACTCTCCCCACTCCTCACCAGTGGGATGGGGAGGAGAATTGGAAAAAGATAAAACCTGTGGGTTGAGATAAGATCAGTTTAATAATTGAAATAAAATAAAATATTATAGTAGTGAAAAAGGAGGTAACAAAGAGAGAGAAAGAAGAATAAACCTCTGCTGACCAATATCCAGCCTGTCAATGGTAACTGGCCCCTTCCAGCCAACTCCCCCCAGTTTATATACTGGGAATGACGTGCTGCGGTATGGAATACCTCTTTGGCTAGTTTGGGTCAGCTGTCCTGACTGTGCTCCCCTCCCCCCTGGCTTCTCATGCCCCTCCTCACTGGCAGAGCATGAGAGACTGAGAAGTTCTTGACTTAGTATAAACAGAACTTAGCAACAACTAAAACATCAGTATGTTATCAACATTATTCTTGTACTAAATCCAAAACACAGCACAGTACTGGCTACTAAGGGAAAAAGAAATAACTTAATCCCAGCCAAAACCAAGACACATAATTTTGTGGGTTTGGGATAAATACTGTGTTTCCAACCCACTAGTCCGAGGCTTGCTGCTCAAAGATAAGAACGCTACTAGTGATCAAGCCCCTATTGCCCTTACAGATAATAAGATACTCCTTCTACATTATAAGTGAGAAGGAGGATATTTGATGTCAAACCCATATAGAATTAAGTAGAAAATATCTTGTTAGTTTCCAAGAAAGTGGAAAAGTATGAACCTTCCAAAAAGAGCGTATATGTAAAAAGTTGTTGGACCAGAGATTGTGTATTCTGTAGAAAGCCAGAGTAGTCTGACAGTAATCAATAGAATTACAGCATGATTAAATCAGTGTGAGATCAAAGTTAGATTTTTTCCTTTACCTTCCGTCATTACATAAAGTAACAAAATACTGTCAATAACCCTTTGTCCTTTTAATGACCTACGTAAGAACTTTTCAGTTTGCCTTCCATGTTCACTCCAAATAGGATATTACCTTCTGTATCCTGCCCAAGTGGTTCAAAGCATCTCCACTTGTTGTCTCATTTTATCACAGGAGTAAAGAATGTGATACACTGAAGCCTTTCACAGACGTATTTTACAGAATCAGTATGTGGTACTCATATTGGAGATTTGATTTTAGACATACTAATGGACAAGGGATAAACAAGAACCATAAATCGTGACAAATAAATTAAAGTAAACATATGTTTTTAAAATTTCAAACAATTATTAGTGACATTTAACCTTTACTGGCAAAGAAGTGTGTTTGTACAAATGAGTTGTTTAGGTTGACATAGTCACATACAGCCATGAGAATTATGTGGCATAACAGTTGCAACATTTGCTATTTCCTTTTCATTTTGATTTAAGTGATATTTATAAATTTAAGGTGTGAAGCTTCTAATAATTTATAAGTTTAAGTTGTGAAGGTCTTTTTTTTTCTGGTGAGCACTAAAAATCTTGAGTTAGCCCTGTTGGTTTAACATTCATGTTTGCATCCGTCATATTAAGAGATGTCACTGTAGTTCTTAAACCAAATATCATGCATGGGGACATTATTTTATGATTTGGGGAGGGAAGGTGCCCATGCTTATTGATGATATTGTATAACAGTTATCATTTATTTGCCCAGCATAACACTATCAATTTTCTGCCCCCTTTGAGAAGCAGATAAAAACATAAAATGTGAAAAATATGTTGATAAGAGACCAACAGATTTGTTACACTTAAAAGCAGACTAACTGTAGTGAGTACCTCCTGAACATGTCTCACTGCTCTGTCAACTTTATCATATAGAGATTCTGACATGATGGAAACTAGTTTTGTAATGCTGCCTTCAAGCTGGAATTTATAATCATTGGTATCCCACTGATTTCATCCTGCTGTGTTAAAAGTAATAACTCAGAACACTTCATCTGCTAAAGATATCTTTTCTAATTTATCCACATGATCTCTTATTTATGTTTTCTCTGATTTACATATGTGCATCATGTCCCTTTATAGTAAATCAGTTTCTACCCCAAGTTTCTTATTAACAATGCTCTAAGATTTTAAACAATCCAGTCTGGAATTGTATTCTGGTTTGCATTTATGTTTCTTTTGCTACAAGTAGGTGCTGCATCATCTTATTCAGTGACTTCAGTAGTAGAGGGCATTAGTACTTCTCAGTATTAATTTTTGGAGGGGATTCAACCTTCTAAAACTGGTTGTTTGTTTGTTTTTTCTTTCTTGTAATTCCAAGGTCTGAGAGCATGTGTTTCAGAAAAAACATCATGCTGTATTGATTGGTATCAAGATGAGAATATCTTTGCTCAGACCTGTCTTTTTATTTGTTTGTTGATGCTATACATTGGCCAACTATCAGAGACTTTCCCCTCTGGCTCCTGGAGGCAGGCCTGTATTTTACATATTTTTGCTGTCATTCTATCACTCGACCTTCTATGTGTTCTTGCTGCAGATGATTCACCAGATCTATTTTGTTTGGAAATCGGGGAAAAGTGAGTTAGGAAAAGGATGTTGTTTTGCATGAAAGGATACGGCACCTAAGGGCCATGGGCTTTCCTATGATACGTTGTTCATACCAGCCTTCCCATCTGCATGACTCTGGTTCCTCTACATTCATGGCTTCTATTATTTGGCATGCTAGATTAGAAAGGGTTTATTTGAACAACTGTCGTAAGAGAAAATTCATGTCTGTAATCACACATTAGTGATTACATGTGGCCAAGAAAAGACGGTTACCATCATTTACTTGCTGTTACTGTTCTTCTTTTTTTTTTTCGAAAGTACCCCTGTGCATTCGTAAAGAAGAAATAATATCATAAAACTTGAGTAATTATTTACTTATCATAATTTCAGAAAAAAAAAACCCAAACCAACCCACAATGCAGATTTCTGGGATTAAGTTTGTTTACATACAATCTTTTTAATTCTATGAAATAAATTATGAAATATTAAATACAGTATACATAACCTAACCTTGCATATTTCTTGAGGAAGAAAACAGGCTGATACAGAAAATGTAAGAAAGACAACTCTGCTACACAGTGGGTTTGTCACAAAAAATTTGACAAGCTCTACCTGACATTCTGGATAAAATCAAGTCTTGTATAAATATATTCTGCATATATATGTCCTCCATCCAACAGTTTGAGTTGTGGTGGCATCTCTAGGGCATGCTTTGACGATCAGTTCCATCCATCATTCCTTCTGACCTCAACAAGTAGTCACTCCATGTCCTGACACTGGATGGGAGAGTCTGGTGTTTAATTATATTTTACCTGTAGCTTATGAAACTTAAATTGCATGTGGCATCACTGAGTGAACTAGCAGCTGTGATACAGAGCACAGATGATTTTCATGTTATTCCTTCTCTTCAGGTTTATGTTGCAACTTTTCTGATCATGATGACTTTTGGGAAATTGGGTGGTTGCTGTAGTAATTAGCCAAAGAAGTCAGGGTCATATTCACCTCATTTATTCTTAAAGCTCTAAACTTACTTTCTAAAACCCTGACAAATACAAACTCTAGAATATGAGATGTTAAAATTTATTAGATGCTACTGGTCTTAAGACAACTATTGGACTGTTACAATATTGTTTCTGGGGGGAAATGGCATGACTTCAGGATAGAAAAT
The DNA here is from genome assembly GCF_000696875.1 of Nestor notabilis. Taxonomy (NCBI): domain Eukaryota; kingdom Metazoa; phylum Chordata; class Aves; order Psittaciformes; family Psittacidae; genus Nestor; species Nestor notabilis. Next base: position 8,134 of record NW_009921497.1, on the reverse strand, counting down.
GTGCAGTGTTTCCGTAGATTTGTTTGCTTGGAGTCATCATGGCTGTTTGGAATATTTCTCTGCTCCTGGGGTGACAGATCTAGCAACCAGTGTACCTCTGTGAGGGAAACACATATGCCTTATTCCATGAGTGCCAGCCTCACTGTTTTGAGCATCCCTGAGATGGCGTAAGTGCTAGTGAATGGACGTTGTAGGGCTACTAGAATGTGGAAGCTCTGTCTGTAGGATCAGCGAGCATTGCTACCCTGACAGCTGAGTTTTTAGTTAAATGCATTAATACCAGTTTTCACTAAGCAGAAGGATATTAATGGACTCCAAAAATACCTCTGAAATACAATACACTGGACCTTTAGAAAAAAAGAAAAAGGGAGATTTCATTTTAGGTTTGCCATATTTAGCACTGTATTAGGCATCCATTGCTGTCTGATGCAGAACACAAGGTCTAACAGATTGCTTGGTTGTCAAACATGACCATTCTTGGAACTTTAAATTATTATCCCCTTCAGAGGTTACATCGTTGACATAGTTATGCAAGATGCTTATTCATTGTGTCTGGCTGTGCCACCACAATGTCACAATGTTATAAGCATTGTTAAAGTCAAATGGTTTCTTCCATAGTATTTCCAAAAAGTAAGGGCACAGCCCATAAAACTGTGCTTTAACACAAACTTCATTTCCACTTCAGGATATAAAACATGTATTTTCCACTGGATTGCTACTGGTTTGTAGTCAGGAAGTTTGCTTTGAGAAATTTGCTATTATTTGGTCTGTGGAAATTCTAATATTAGTGACATGGTTTAGTGACAGACTTGGCAGTCCTGAGGTAACAGTTGGACTTGATGATCTTAAAGATCTTTTCCAACCTAGTTGATTCTATGACTTTATGATAGTATGGAAGGGGTTAGATAACACAATAACATAGAACAAAGAAATTTAAGGCACATACATACAAAATCGTTGCAGTCCATGGAAAGCTACAAGAAATACATTCATTAAACAAAGCATCATGTAAGTAAAATCAATTTCAAACTAGAAAAGTATAAAACAGATCATGGCACATCTGCAGTTTCTCTGAAGAAAACTTTCCATCTGGAAGGAGTAATTAATAAAATAGCAATATTAAAATCTGGTTGGATACTTTCTGTTCAAGCTTTGCAAAATATCTGCATGATTGGTGTATTTGTAAATAATGCTAGCAAAGAAATATAATATGAAAATGAATGCATTGAATTGTTATGCTCATTTCCTTTTCAATAAATATGCAGAGATCTTCTTTCATCTCCTGAGACCAGATGTACCACATGTAATGCAATTCTGCAAAGTATCAATGTGCACAAACACCACAAAAGGAATCTGGGGTATTCAGTTCATTCCTGACAAGTAGGATTAATGAGGAATGGATAGACAATGTATGTAAAAAGCAAAACTGGATTGAAAGTTAAGAAAGTTATGGACATGATCAATGTTTAAAATAGTAATGATTTTCAATGCATTAAAGAAATTACCACAGAGAAATTTTCTCTGGGAAAAAATATGTCTAGAAAAATTTATTTATAAACCAGGACTATCAAGAGACAAGCTAAATTCATTCACTCAACATTTCCAGGTAAACTTTAACAGCTTTTTGATTGTTTAGTCAGCAGGTCTCTATGTTTTCTTCACCAAGCTGAAGCTGCAAGACAAGTTTCAGTTGCAAAACATCTTGTCCCAGACTTCACAGTTCCCAGATTCTCACTTGCTGATTCCTAAGTGCTCAAGAAAACAGACTGCGAAAAATACATGAACTGTATGCAAACTACAGCAGTGACCTGCTGCACACAGCTACTCGTGTGGAACACCATTTTTCTGCACAGTTCACCTCGACTCTGAGAGGTTTTTTAATGAATTAGATTTTATGAGATCCAAAGGAAGTATATTTGCAGTAAAAACTATGTAACCATCCTCTACTGACTCTGTTAAATTCAATGATAGCTATATGGAGCCACAGTCATATGATACATTTTTAATGTCTAGGTCTTCCTAACTACATCGTGGATTAATCTCCTCTTTTGGGTTAGAAAAAGTCTGTTCGTTGATTTAAATAGATGAACCACTGTATTTTTAACTCTGCATAGTGTCTTTGAAATTATGACTAACAGCATATCCTGCTGGTCTCCACAGGATCAATTTGGTAGATTTCTCTTAACTGTCAAAAAAAATGTAAAAGAAGGATAATCCATTGTATCAAATAGGCAACACTCTCAGTTTTACTTTATAATATCAATTAATAACGACAATAAACTCATACAGAATGGTATTCATGTATTCTATTTAAGCAATTTGTGTCTCTAGCAATTAATTCTAAGAAAAAATCAGGAAGGATTAAAAAATACATAAATGCTGAATCTGATCCAAGATACACAAGCTAACTGACATCATGTAAATTATATCCTGACTACAGCTGATGAAATTTTTCACACAAAATTCTTCAAAAATGTTCAGCAGATCCAGTGTCTCCAAAATGTCCAATTATTACTTCACAGGGTTTTTTTGTCTTCAAAAGCAATTAAATCCCCAACCGAAAAATGGCCATTCTTGATCACTTCAATATATATATCATTGATTTAGTTTTTTTATGATTACTTTATTTCTCTTTTACTAATTACATTTCAAAATATGAAATCAGAATGAAGTACTTTAAATTCTCTCAGAGTGAAATACTTCAAGGGGACAAATAAACCACTTTTTTTTTTCCTCATCGATTAAGCACTGGAACATTTTTGTCTTTTCAGACAGTAACAGTTATTTTGAGCTGTTTGAATTACTGATAAAGAAACAAATTAATGCTGTCACTCTCCGTAGACAGCCCACCATAAAACTAACTTCGTATGAAATTCTGATCCCACTGAAATCCATGGAAATCATGCCATCAACAGACTACAACAGAACCAGGAGTTTATCCTGAGTATTAGCAGGACTGGGACAAAAGCTTTAAGGTAATCTCAGCTGTACGGATAAGCTAGATCAGCATCTTTGTATTATTAGTTCATAATAATACCAAAACATTTCCCACAGCCATGAGCCAGCTCAGTGGGATTCTGTTTCATTTTTCGGCCTTGATTACTGGGAATTGTTGAAAATTACTTTGAAATTGATCATAGTACGAATTAAGTTTTTTGTGCTTATAGTATTATATTCCCTAATATCATCAATGTTCAATATATGCTTTCAGAATCATCTGTTATGTATCCATCAAAAAAAAAAAAAAAATCCAGAGAACATTTTACACCTAGTAGTACCTGAAATCTTGCACATTTTTTTAGGTCTCTGTAGGCAACCTTGTTCACTATGGTGGCCCTATGTCCTCTTCCACCAAGCAGCTTTCCAGCCACTCTTCCCAAAGCCTGCAGCATTGTATGGGGTTGTTGTGGCCCAAATGCAGGACCCAGCACTTTGCCTTGTTGAACCTCATACCACTGGCCACAGCCCATCAATCCAGCTTGTCCAGATCCCTCTGCTGAGCCTTCCTATCCTCCAGCAGATCAACACTCCCAGCCAACTTGGTGTCATCTGCAAACTTACTGAGGGTGCACTCGATCCCTTCATCCAAATTGTCAATGAAGATGTTAAACAACACTTGCCATAACAACAAGCCCACTAGTGACCAGTCACCAACTAAATGTGATACCATTTACCACCACTCTTTGGGCTCAGCCATCCAGCCCAGTGAAGAATCCACCTATCCAGGCCATGAGCCCACAGTTTCTCCAGGAGAACACTGTAGGAGACAGTATCAAATGCTTTGCTTAAGTCCAAATACACAGTGTCCACAGCCTTTCCCTCATCAGCCAGATGGGTCATGTTGTCATAGGAGATCAGGTTGGTCAAGCAGGACCTGCCCTTCATGAACCCATGCTGACTGGGCCTGATCCCTCCATTTTCCTGCACATACTTTATGATCTCACTTGGGATCATCTGCTCCATGACCTTCCCCGGCACTGAGGTCAGGCTGATAGGCCTGTAGTTTCCAGGGTCTTACTTCCTGCCTTTTTGAAAATTTTACCTGGAATGAAATAATCTACATTTCTCATTTGGAATTGAAACTTCCACCTGGAAAATCTCATGTAGCAGTTCTTCCTAAGTGAAGGGGTGAGCTGAACAGGCATATGGCAGGTCTACAAGATATTTTGGTGGTAATGTTGGTTTTCATATGATTCATTTGAACACCAACACCTTCCTGTCTTGTGACTAAATAATTCATTCATCTGTGGAATGACAAATCATGACAAGGCTAGTGACAGGTTGAATCAAAAGAGAAAAAGGTCATCTCTACATTAAGATTCAGGTGCAAGTATTGTTATTGTCTCAGTACAAAAGGATCTCTGACTGCCATACTTATCCTTCTTTTTCATGGGATGCACAGGATCTCATTCACCACCACACCAACAGAAGGAGTTATGGAAAGGATTCCTCTTCTCATCTTCAGTCCCTCTGAAGCTATTTATTTGAACTTCACAAAGGAGTTCAGTAACAGATGATACACAATCTACTGGGTTGAACACTGGCTTGGGACCTACTGACACCTGACCTGGGAACTGTTCCTGATTCTGCCATTAACTGCTCTACAATGTTTAATTGTTTTTTTTCTCCAATGCCTTAAATTCTCCATCTGTATAACACAGATAACACTCTCAGGCACAACAAAAACAAATACTGAAGAAGAACTAACAATTTTTTTTTCATCTTATTCAAGGGAAAAAAAGAGGTACAAAAGTTTACCTGAATAGGAACCATTAATAATTTAAAATACTGCTAGCTGTTTCATTGTTATCGTGTAGTCAGAAACCACTGACAGTTCTGAGGCTGTGAAAAAAGCCTAGAAATTCTGGTGGTGTTTCGTAGTGCCATGCCATTTCCCAAGCATATTGACTAGTTTTTATTGCCTAGTTTACTAACCTATTAGATGCCACTTCTCATATACACTAGAAAGTATACATTCTACAATTCTAATAGATTTCATGATATATGGTGTTTAAATAAGGCAATCTAAGTTCTTGATTAATCATTCATTAGCAGTAAGTCATCATTATGCAATCTGCTTCTGAAGATATTGAAACACACTAATACGTAGTTATTATGCAGCCCTTCCTCAATGTTTTATGAGTCTGTTCCAGTGTTTTATGACACAGACTTAGCGCTGCATCATAGTTTACATAAACACATTAAACCTGTTAAATCCTTAATGTTAAACCCTTAATTCTTAATTATTAGAACAGTCTGGCCAAACTTTAATTTCACTGTGAAATCCTTAGATCTGAGAATTTTAAAGAACTTTGTTTCTCCTCTCTTAATCATCAAACCCTAAACAGAAATACTGATTTTCATCTAAACCTTCTTCAGCGACTGCAAATCCTCATGGAATGCTCCAGTGTGGCCCTCACTTGACAAAGTTTCCACTAAAAGTTTCCTATGAGAGCCTGGGCTGAGTGAAGGCTGAGCAAAGATCTTGGGGCTTGTCCCAGAGGATTTACTACCTCCTTGTGTAACACACAACAAATTTTTTGTTTGTGGGAATGGGTGTTTCTGAGATGTCTTGTATAAAAAATGTTCAAATGTTCAAATCAAATGTGCTATTATGCCTAACTTTCATCACATACAATTACTTGCTTGATTTGATATCCATGTTATAGTACTTTACAGTCCTGCCCTCACACAATCCAAATACTAAGTCCTGCAGTGCTTGTTTTGGTACTTGATAAAATGCATTATTGCTGATCTTCCCCCCTCAGTTCCTACAGAGTCCAATATGGATTTTTTTCTTTCATGACAGCACTTACAAATTACTTCAGCTAAAGACTTTAATTACTACATTAAGACCAATTAATGAATCTTTGAAGCAACTTTGGGAGACAGGAATGAATTATGGATAAATGAAGACACAGAATTTTGATTTGCTAAATTTTAATAGCAAATGAGGAGCAGAATAAAGAGCACTATCTGCATCACGATGCCTACTTGTCTTTGCAAGTCATGCAAATACATTTTCTCTCTTTCTATTCTTTCCCTGTTCCTTCCATTGTGTGACTTACCACTGTTGTCCATGCAGTACTAATCTTTTCTGTAAGTTACGAATTTTTGCCAGAAAAGCCTCTCACAGGCAGTAGTCCCCAGTTATATATAAGCACATTCTTGCTGTGCTTCCTGAAACCCATCCCAGTAATAATCTCTGTCATGATAAATTCGTAACAAAATATTAACACATGTGCCAGACCTGATTCTCCTACAGCGAGCCCTTCCCATAGCTTCAGCAGTGTAAAACTGATTGAAAGAGACTGCAAGCATCATTTACATCCCATGTTTGCATTGCCAAAGCTCAGTAAGTGGAGCAAATGAGAGTAAGGCTAACTAAATATGGAATAAAAATACACATTTAGTCAAACTCTAACAAGATAAGTGCTTGAAAATCTGCAAAGGTACCTGCAGGTCTGGATTTAATTTCTTTAGCTAGCTTATGCTTCTCGTCTATTTAGTAACCCTTTGGCAGTACAATCAATGTATTTTACACGTCTCAGTCTTTGTTGACATAGGCTGGAGTTTCCCTAGGAGCTTGTATTATTTCTGAGCATGCAGGCTTGTGGATGGTGCATCAACACAACAGCATCAGCTCATGCACTGAGTACTAAGAACACATTTATTTTGTTTTATTTTATGCAACAACTCAGCTTTCCAATAACAATATTTTATGAAAATCTGGTTTAGCTACTTCTTCTTTATATTTTTTTATCTTTTTTATCTCATTTTCCCAATTTGATGAAGCAGTGCCTTAGAATAATTTTCAGGAGATTTGTAGATCTAGTTCATGCTCTGTGCTTTTTTACAAATCTGCTGCTGGCCTGAAATGTTTATATTTCTGTGATATTGATAAGCATTTTTGATATCATTGAAACCTTTTATTGAAGAGAGAAAATTAAGACATTTCAGCTTCATCATTTGTTGCTGTTTTTTGTATTCCTTTATGAAAGCAAACCATCTTTCAAAATTAAGAGAGACTTACAGATCATTATATAACCTTTGAGATGCAAAACATGCAATACATACAAATCTGGTTTTGGCTTCTCTATAGTTCATATTGGAGGTGAAAAGATTTCTGGTATAGTAACATTTTTATGTATAACATTGCAGATATTCCTATGAAAAGAATAATAAAACTTGAAAAAACCTTGATTTTTTTTTTAGATCATAATTAAATGAAAAATTAATATGAAAAAATCACCTGACCACATCTGAGCTTTATTCTACATCCACTTTTAAGAAAGGATTACAAGGAAATATTTCTAAACATGTCAAGTATTTATGAGTCCCAAATTATCTACAGTCTATAGCCAAGAATGAAGAAAGAGCAAAGTGCTGTGATTTACCCATTTTTAACCAGAAATGTCTCTGACAGACCTATCCTTCCTCCTTCTGTTTGTAGTGGTGCCTTGAAAAAGTAGCCGGCTACACTTGCATTTCAATTAATCATGTGGTATTTTGGAAAATTTAAACACAGTATTTCTTTTTTGTACAAACATTCCCAAAATGAGATATTTCACAAGCTGACAGAGGCTTCATTACTTTTGAATTTGTTTTTCTAGTACTTCACTGTGTTTTTTCATCTGACAATTTAAAATGCATCCCTCAGATAGAAATGTGCAGGCCATAGTACATGTAAAGAGGACAGAGCCGTTAAACCATGTTTTTGCCTGTAAAGGAAAAGAGCAGCAACTGAGAGATATAAATCAAATTGTTGATCATGGAAATACTACAGTGAAAGGTAAAACTAACAAGAATAAAGATGTGTATGAGTCTGCTTCTATGCCTCACCAACCTCTGTTTGCTTGAAAACCAGATAATAAAAGATCTTTTCATAAAGTAAGATGAAAGGCTGTTGTTTTGTGCATTTTATGAGCCAAATTAGCTATGCATGAACTCCTATTCAAATCATAGAGTTGCAGAGCACCAAAAATAAAGAAAATTTCTAAGATAAAAAATGTAGAAGGCATTAGTAAAAACTCAGTGTAAATCAGTTGCTATTTGCTGCTTGTTTAAGTTGATTTCCCAGAGCCAGACCTAAGGAAAAAAAAGTTATTTTATAGAATCATAGAATAGTTAGGGT